>NC_092152.1:3256708-3299208 GCF_045791955.1 Oncorhynchus clarkii lewisi | reverse complement strand
CAGCCCAACACACTAGTGTTCTGTTACCCAGTAATAATGTTGACAGACACTATACGCCCAACACACTAGTGTTCAGTTAATAATGTTGACAGACACTGTATCAGCCCAACACACTAGTGTTCTGTTACCCAGTAATATTGTTGACAGACAATGTATCAGCCCAACACACTAGTGTTCTGTTACCCAGTAATAATGTTGACAGACACTGTATCAGCCCAACACACTAGTGTTCCGTTACCCAGTAATAATGTTGTCAGACACTATCAGCCCAACACACTAGTGTTCTGTTACCCAGTAAATTTGTTGACAGACACTGTATCAGCCCAACACACTAGTGTTCCGTTACACAGTAATAATGTTGACAGACACTATACGCCCAACACACTAGTGTTCAGTTAATAATGTTGACAGACACTGTATCAGCCCAACACACTAGTGTTCTGTTACCCAGTAATATTGTTGACAGACAATGTATCAGCCCAACACACTAGTGTTCTGTTACCCAGTAATAATGTTGACAGACACTGTATCAGCCCAACACACTAGTGTTCCGTTACCCAGTAATAATGTTGTCAGACACTATCAGCCCAACACACTAGTGTTCTGTTACCCAGTAAATTTGTTGACAGACACTGTATCAGCCCAACACACTAGTGTTCAGGTAATAATGTTGACAGACAATGTATCGGCCCAACACACTAGTGTTCTGTTACCCAGTAATAATGTTGACAGACAATGTATCAGCCCAACACACTAGTGTTCTGTTACCCAGTAATAATGTTGACAGACAATATATCAGCCCAACACACTAGCATTCCGTTACCCAGTAATAATGTTGACAGACACTGTATCAGCCCATCACACTAGTGTTCCGTTAATATTGTTGACAGACACTATCAGCCCAACACACTAGTGTTCAGCTAATTATGTTGACAGACAATGTATCAGCCCAACACACTAGCGTTCCGTTACCCAGCAATAATGTTGTCAGACACTGTATCAGCCCAACACACTAGTGTTCAGCGAATTATGTTGACAGACAATGTATCAGCCCAACACACTAGTGTTCCGTTACCCAGTAATAATGTTGACAGACAATGTATCAGCCCAACAGGCTAGTGTTCAGCTAATAATGTTGACAGACACTGTATCAGCCCAACACACTAGTGGTCCGTTAATATTGTTGACAGACAATGTATCAGCCCAACACACTAGCGTTCCGTTACCCAGTAATAATGTTGACAGACAATGTATCAGCCCAACACACTAGCTTTCCGTTACCCAGTAATAATGTTGACAGACAATGTATCAGCCCAACACACTAGCGTTCTGTTACCCAGTAATAATGTTGACAGACACTGTATCAGCCCAACATACTAGTGTTCCGTTACCCAGTAATAATGTTGACAGACACTGTATCAGCCCAACACACTAGTGTTCCCGTTACCCAGTAATAATGTTGACAGACAATGTATCAGCCCAACAGGCTAGTGTTCAGCTAATAATGTTGACAGACACTGTATCAGCCCAACACACTAGTGTTCTGTTAATATTGTTGACAGACAATGTATCAGCCCAACACACTAGCGTTCTGTTACCCAGTAATAATGTTGACAGACACTGTATCAGCCCATCACACTAGTGTTCCGTAAATATTGTTGACAGACAATGTATCAGCCCAACACACTAGCGTTCTGTTACCCAGTAATAATGTTGACAGACACTGTATCAGCCCAACACACTAGTGTTCCGTTACCCAGTAATAATGTTGACAGACACTGTATCTGCCCAACACACTAGTGTTCCGTTACCCAGTAATAATGTTGACAGACAATGTATCAGCCCAACAGTCTAGTGTTCAGCTAATAATGTTGACAGACACTGTATCAGCCCATCACACTAGTGTTCCGTTAATATTGTTGACAGACAATGTATCAGCCCAACACACTAGCGTTCTGTTACCCAGTAATAATGTTGACAGACACTGTATCAGCCCATCACACTAGTGTTCCGTTAATATTGTTGACAGACAATGTATCAGCCCAACACACTAGTGTTCTGTTAATA
Source organism: Oncorhynchus clarkii lewisi (assembly GCF_045791955.1). Classification (NCBI taxonomy): domain Eukaryota; kingdom Metazoa; phylum Chordata; class Actinopteri; order Salmoniformes; family Salmonidae; genus Oncorhynchus; species Oncorhynchus clarkii. Next base: position 3,297,141 of record NC_092152.1, on the reverse strand, counting down.
ATGTTGACAGACAATGTATCAGCCCAACACACTAGCGTTCTGTTACCCAGTAATAATGTTGACAGACACTGTATCAGCCCAACACACTAGTGTTCCGTTACCCAGTAATAATGTTGACAGACACTGTATCAGCCCAACACACTAGTGTCCCGTTACCCAGTAGTAATGTTGACAGATAATGTATCCTCTCTACTGTACATCGTCAGGTTCCTGAACTATTTAACTGCTTTTTAGACAGTGCCACATAGCAAGGCTGGTAATGAGCTACTGCACTGTAACAGTTCCATGTGTCAGAGAGAGGGACCGACCGTGTCAAGTGTGAATTACCCCGTTCAGAGGAATCTCCTGTATCCTCTTACACCCTCTATTGTCATCAGTGAAGGTGATTGGTATCCGTAGACAACCGCTATAAAACCCTCCGCTCGCAGGCTAAAGGTAGGACGCCTTTTTTTTCTTCTTTCATAGGCCTGGTTACACTGTGCAAGTTAGAAAGGCTACCGGAGCATATTATTGGCTATGTGCCCGAAACGGTAATTTGTGAGATATTGTAATATCACTCATGCCCAGTCACATCGACTTGAATTGTGTACACATGTTGATAATTGGAGCTATTATGACAGTTATGTCTGTCAGGATAAACTTACAAAACAATGACAATCCCATTCTTCCTCTCTCTTCATTCTTCTTGAAATATAATTTGAGATTTGTGACCAGTGTAAAAAAATATATATATTTTCACGTGACCGTCCCATTGTTCTGAAAAATAAACAGCACACCCTTTCCCCCTTCATAAAATGAACACAAAATCATATTTCTAATCACAAATAACAATAACTGTAGCGACCCTGTGTTTATAAATGTGGATATCAACTTTGCCACTTCAGCTTTTTGTGGGACAGTCGATGCCTCGCAAGGCTACGGGCAGAAAGTTGTATGCAACAAATTTTCCACCAAGCATGTTTCTGTGCCAATGCATCACACAACCAATAACCAAAACATACCAACGCTGGGCACTTCAATATCATGGTTTTCAACACCACAATAAATAAATGTCAACCAACATAAAGTCCCTCTCTATCTAGTTTGGGATTGATTTTATTAGTCAGGAAAAACACACATACAGCATATTAATGAAGCTGTTTTAATACACTGTACCCTCATACTATACTATAGTACTAAACTATACTATACAACACTACACTATACCCTCATACTATAATATACTACCATACTATACAACACTACACTATACCCTCCTACTATACTATACTACTATACTATACAACACTACACTTCACCCTCATACTATACTATACTACTATACTATACTATACAACACTGCCCTATACCATCATACTATACTACACTACTATACTATACTATACAACACTACACTGTACCCTCATACTATACTATACTACTATACTATACTATACAACACTACACTGTACCCTCATACTATACTATACTATACTATACTACTAAACTATACTATACAACACTACACTGTACCCTCATACTATACTATACTACTATACTATACTATACAACACTACACTATACCCTCATACTATACTATACTATACTACTATACTATGCAACACTACACTATACCCTCATACTATACTATACTACTATACTATACAACACTACCCTATACCCTCATACTATACTATACTACTATACTACTATACTATACAACACTACCCTATACCCTCATACTATACTATACTACTATACTATACAACACTACACTATACCCTCATACTATACTATACTACTATACTATACAACACTACACTGTACCCTCATACTATACTATACTACTATACTATACAACACTACACTATACCCTCATACTATACTATACTACTATACTATACAACACTACACTGTACCCGCATACTATACTATACTATACTGCTAAACTATACTATACAACACTACACTGTACCCTCATACTATACTATACTACTATACTATACAACACTGCACTATACCCTCATACTATACTATACTACTATACTATACTATACAACACTACACTGTACCCTCATACTATACTATACTACTATACTATACTATACAACACTACACTGTACCCTCCTACTATACTATACTACTATACTATACAACACTACACTGTACCCTCCTACTATACTATACTACTATACTATACACCACTACACTATACCCTCATACTATACTATACTACTATACTATACTATACAACACTACACTGTACCCTCCTACTATACTACTAAACTATACTATACACCACTACACTATACCCTCATACTATACTATACTACTATACTATACTATACAACACTACACTGTACCCTCATACTATACTAGACTACTATACTATACAACACTACACTATACCCTCATACTATACTATACTACTATACTATACAACACTGTACCCTCATACTATACTATACTACTATACTATACAACACTACACTGTACCCTCATACTATACTATACTACTATACTATACAACACTACACTGTACCCTCCTACTATACTATACTATACTACTATACTATACAACACTACACTATACAAGACAGTAGTTTTGGAATTGTTTGGAATTGTTAGGAATTGTTAGTTAGATTACTTGTTATTACTGCATTGTCGGAACTAGAAGCACAAGCATTTCGCTACACTCGCATTAACATCTGCTAACCATGTGTATGTGACAAATAAAAATTTGATTTGATTTGATTTGATTTTGATTTATACCCTCATACTATACTATACTACTGTACTATACTATACAATACTACACTATACCCTCATACTATACTATACTACTATACTATACAACACTACACTGTACCCTCATACTATACTATACTACCATACTATACAACACTACACTATACCCTCATACTATACTATACTACTATACTATACAACACTACACTGTACCCTCATACTATACTATACTACTAAACTATACTAAACATATCCAGGACATAGACATATCTGATATAGGCAGAAAGCTTACATTCTTGTTAATCTAACTGCCCTGTCCAATTTACAGTAGCTATTACAATGAAATAATACCATGCTATTGTTTGAGGAGAATGCACAGTTATAAACTTGAAAATGTATCAATAAACCAATTAGGCACATTTTGGGCAGTTTTTATTCAATTTTTTATAGAAAATCAATGGTTCATTGGATCAGTCTAAAACTTTGCACATACACTGCTGCCATCTAGTGGTCAAAATCTAAATTGTGCCCATCCTGGAATAATACATTATGGCCTTTCTCTTGCATTTCAAATATGACGATGCAAAGAAAATACTAAAAAAACATGGGCTATTTACAGATGGGCTGTGTACAGGTGCAGTGATCGGTGAGCTGCTCTGACAGCTGATGCTTAAAGTTAGTGAGGTAGATTTGAGTCTCCAGCTTCAGTGATTTTTGCAATTCCTTGCAGTCATTGGCAGCAGAGAACTGGAAGGAAAGGTGGCCAAAGGAAGAATTGGTTTTGGGGGTGACCAGTGAGATATACCTGCAGGAGCGCGTGCTACGGGTGGGTGCTGCTATGGTGACCAGTGAGCTGAGATAAGGCGAGGCTCTATCTAGCAAAGACTTATAGATGACCATGTTGTCTGTGGGTTTGGCGACGAATATGAAGCGAGGACCAGCCAACGAGAGCATACAGGTCGCAGTGGTGGGTAGTGTATGGGGCTTTGGTGACAAAACGGATGGCACTGTGATAGAATACATCCAATTTGAGTGTTGGAGGCTATTTTATAAATGACATCGTCGAAGTCAAGGATCGGTAGGATAGTGAGTTTTACGAGGGTGTGTTTGGCAGCATGAGTGAAGGATGCTTTGTTGTAAATTAGGAAGCCGATTCTAGATTTGATTTTGGATTAGAGATGCTTAATGTGAGTCTGGAAGGAGAGTTTACAGTCTAACCAGACACCTAGGTATTTGTAGTTGTCCATGTATTCTAAGTCAGAGCCGTCCAGAGTAGTGATGCTGGATGGGCGAGCTGTTATGCGCAGTGATCGGTTTAAGAGCATGCATTTAGTTTTACTTGTATTTAAGAGCAGTTGAGGCCACGGAAGGAGAGTTGTATGGCATTGAAGCTCGTCTAGAGGTTAGTTAAACACAGTGTCCAAAGAAGGGCCAGAAGTTTACAGAATGTATGCATGTTAATATCTATACTGAAAAAATATTTAAATGCAACGTGTAACCATTTTAACCCTTTTACTGAGTTAAAGGTCATATAACGAAATAGTTCCATTTTAAAGGGGAACGGCCATGGGTGGGTCTGGGAGAACATAGGACCACACACTTGGGATCCAGGTCCACCCACTGGGGAGCCAGGCCCAGCCAATCAGAATGAGTTTTTCCCAACACAAGTGCTTTTATTATAGAAACATACATGTATAATCCTCAAGCACTTTCATGTTGTGTTTATGTTTTTTTTTGTTTAGTACGTATCAGAGCCTGCTATTTGCAAGCTATGTTAGATGCTATATATACAGTGCCTTGCGAAAGTATTCGGCCCCCTTGAACTTTGCGACCTTTTGCCACATTTCAGGCTTCAAACATAAAGATATAAAACTGTATTTTTTTGTGAAGAATCAACAACAAGTGGGACACAATCATGAAGTGGAACGACATTTATTGGATATTTCAAACTTTTTTTAACAAACAAAAACTGAAAAATTGGGCGTGCAAAATTATTCAGCCCCTTTACTTTCAGTGCAGCAAACTCTCTCCAGAAGTTCAGTGAGGATCTCTGAATGATCCAATGTTGACCTAAATGACTAATGATGATAAATACAATCCACCTGTGTTTAATCAAGTCTCCGTATAAATGCACCTGCACTGTGATAGTCTCAGAGGTCCGTTAAAAGCGCAGAGAGCATCATGAAGAACAAGGAACACACCAGGCAGGTCCGAGATACTGTTGTGAAGAAGTTTAAAGCCGGATTTGGATTCAAAAAGATTTCCCAAGCTTTAAACATCCCAAGGAGCACTGTGCCAGCGATAATATTGAAATGGAAGGAGTATCAGACCACTGCAAATCTACCAAGACCTGGCCGTCCCTCTAAACTTTCAGCTCATACAAGGAGAAGACTGATCAGAGATGCAGCCAAGAGGCCCATGATCACTCTGGATGAACTGCAGAGATCTACAGCTGAGGTGGGAGACTCTGTCCATAGGACAGAAAATATACAGTTTTATATCTTTATGTTTGAAGCCTGAAATGTGGCAAAAGGTCGCAAAGTTGAAGGGGGCCGAATACTTTTGCAAGGCACTGTAAATCCTTAAAAAATATTAACTTTTCATGCAGACTCTTTCAGACTCTTGGCCTCCATCTAACTTATACAAAATATTTTGTTGTCAATGTATAAATCTTCCCTATAGAAGCAAGTGTAGAAAAAGCAGTATATCCTTATTGTCCTCAATCCCAACCCACGTCGTATTATACTGTCTTCCCCAATGGAAGAAACTCACACTCCAAAAAAAAGAGATATTTCTATCTCTTTTATTACATTACGTTACATGGCCCTCGTGTTTGTGTCTGGGGCCGCGGCGAGGTGCTGGTAAATTCACTTACACATAATAATCTCGTTCATTCATTTATACATAGTAAACATAACATTAGTCAACATAACATTAGTCAACATAACATTAGTAAACATGACATTAGTCAACATAACATTAGTAAACATAACTACTATCAATAAATTACGCATTTATTATTTATAAACATTTATACAATTCATGAGCTTGCATAACATGTTATAATAATTTATTAACAATTAATAAACATTTATAATCGTTTAAAAGTACATGTAATGGAATATTCATTCCGGGTTATTGCAGAACCGTGAAGTCATACATTTTTGGGGCCGCTAAAATAAGGCCACGTGTACAGAACACTGTCAAGAACGAAAGTTTGTTAGTTACAATTATATATATAATGGATTATTAATTCTAGTTACGGTAAAACTGTGAAGTCATTAAAACCAGTGTAAAGTGTAAAACATGAAGTCATTAATACCAGTGTAAAGTGTAAACCGTGAAGTCATTAACACAAGTATAAAGTGTAAACCGTGAAGTCATTAACATCAGTATAAAGTGTAAACCGTGAAATCATTAACACCAGTGTAAAGTGTAAACCGTGAAGTCATTAACACCAGTGTAAAGTGTAAACCGTGAAGTCATTAACACCAGTGTAAAGTGTAAACTGTGAAGTCATTAACACCAGTGTAAAGTATAAACCGTGAAGTCATTAACACCAGTGTAAAGTGTAAACTGTGAGGTCATTAACACAAGTGTAAAGTGTAAACCGTGAAGTCATTAACACCCGTGTAAAGTGTAAACTGTGAAGTCATTAACACCAGTGTAAAGTGTAAACCGTGAAGTCATTAACACCAGTGTAAAGTGTAAAATGTGAAGTCATTAACACCAGTGTAAAGTGTAAACCGTGAAGTCATTAACACCAGTGTAAAGTGTAAACCGTGAAGTCATTAACACCAGTGTAAAGTGTAAACCGTGAAGTCATTAACACCAGTGTAAAGTGTAAACCGTGAAGTCATTAACACCAGTATAAAGTGTAAACTGTGAAATCATTAACACCAGTGTGAAGTGTAAACCGTGAAGTCATTAACACCAGTGTAAAGTGTAAACCGTGAAATCATTAACACCAGTGTAAAGTGTAAACCGTGAAGTCATTAACACCAGTGTAAAGTGTAAACCGTGAAGTCATTAACACCAGTGTAAAGTGTAAACTGTGAAGTCATTAACACCAGTGTAAAGTGTAAACCGTGAAGTCATTAACACCAGTGTAAAGTGTAAACTGTGAGGTCATTAACACAAGTGTAAAGTGTAAACCGTGAAGTCATTAACACCCGTGTAAAGTGTAAACTGTGAAGTCATTAACACCAGTGTAAAGTGTAAACCGTGAAGTCATTAACACCAGTGTAAAGTGTAAAATGTGAAGTCATTAACACCAGTGTAAAGTGTAAACCGTGAAGTCATTAACACCAGTGTAAAGTGTAAACCGTGAAGTCATTAACACCAGTGTAAAGTGTAAACCGTGAAGTCATTAACACCAGTGTAAAGTGTAAACCGTGAAGTCATTAACACCAGTATAAAGTGTAAACTGTGAAATCATTAACACAAGTGTAAAGTGTAAACCGTGAAGTCATTAACACCAGTATAAAGTGTAAACTGTGAAATCATTAACACCCGTGTAAAGTGTAAACTGTGAAGTCATTAACACCAGTGTAAAGTGTAAACCGTGAAGTCATTAACACCAGTGTAAAGTGTAAAATGTGAAGTCATTAACACCAGTGTAAAGTGTAAACCGTGAAGTCATTAACACCAGTGTAAAGTGTAAACCGTGAAGTCATTAACACCAGTGTAAAGTGTAAACCGTGAAGTCATTAACACCAGTGTAAAGTGTAAACCGTGAAGTCATTAACACCAGTATAAAGTGTAAACTGTGAAATCATTAACACCAGTGTGAAGTGTAAACCGTGAAGTCATTAACACCAGTGTAAAGTGTAAACCGTGAAATCATTAACACCAGTGTAAAGTGTAAACTGTGAAGTCATTAACACCAGTGTAAAGTGTAAACCGTGAAGTCATTAACACCAGTGTAAAGTGTAAACTGTGAGGTCATTAACACAACTGTAAAGTGTAAACCGTGAAGTCATTAACACCCGTGTAAAGTGTAAACTGTAAAGTCATTAACATCAGTGTAAAGTGTAAACTGTGAAGTCATTAACACCAGTGTAAAGTGTAAACCGTGAAGTCATTAACACCAGTGTAAAGTGTAAAATGTGAAGTCATTAACACCAGTGTAAAGTGTAAACGGTGAAGTCATTAACACCAGTGTAAAGTGTAAACCGTGAAGTCATTAACACCAGTGTAAAGTGTAAACCGTGAAGTCATTAACACCAGTGTAAAGTGTAAACCGTGAAGTCATTAACACCAGTGTAAAGTGTAAACCGTGAAGTCATTAACACAAGTATAAAGTGTAAACCGTGAAGTCATTAACACCAGTATAAAGTGTAAACTGTGAAATCATTAACACCAGTGTGAAGTGTAAACCGTGAAGTCATTAACACCAGTGTAAAGTGTAAACCGTGAAGTCATTAACACCAGTGTAAAGTGTAAACTGTGAAGTCATTAACACCAGTGTAAAGTGTAAACTGTAAAGTAATTAACACCAGTGTAAAGTGTAAACTGCGAAGTCATTAACACCAGTGTAAAGTGTAAACCGTGAAGTCATTAACACCAGTGTAAAGTGTAAACCATGAAGTCATTAACACCAGTGTAAAGTGTAAACCGTGAAGTCATTAACACCAGTGTAAAGTGTAAACTGTGAAGTCATTAACACCAGTGTAAAGTGTAAACCGTGAAGTCATTAACACCCGTGTAAAGTGTAAACCGTGAAGTCATTAACACCAGTGTAAAGTGTAAACTGTGAAGTCATTAACACCAGTGTAAAGTGTAAACTGTGAAGTCATTAACACCAGTGTAAAGTGTAAACCGTGAAGTCATTAACACCAGTGTAAAGTGTAAACCGTGATGTCATTAACACCAGTGAGTGAGTTGGTTTTGAGGTTTAATTTCACCACGCTACACTGACTGGATGCAGTCGGGACACTTGACATCTCAAAGGTTTATTTTACAAATTTGTTACATATAACCCACAGCATTTTATAAAACATTTTTACCTTTATTTAACTAGGCAAGCCAGTTGAGAACAGATTCTTATTTACAATGACATCCTACCCCGGCCACACCTTAACCTGGACGACGCTGGGTCAAATGTGCTCCGCCCTATGGAACTCTTGGTCACGGACGGTTGTGTTACAGCCCTGTATCGAACCAGGGTCTGTAGTGACGCCTCTAGCACTGAGATGCAGTGCCTTAAACCGCTGCACCGCTTGGTAGCTTTGTAACAACGCACTAAAATAAAGCTGCAATAAATGTGCTCAGGTAATTAACTCTGTGTGTGTAATGTTTGCCAAAGATGATTCTAACGTGTACTGACTCAAGGGTGTGAAAAATGAGGTAAAGTAGATATTTCTGTATTTCTTTATCAATACATTTGGAAACTTTTCCCAAAACATGTTTTCACTTTGTCATTATGGGGTATTGTGTGTAGATGGGTGAGAATTTAAGACATATTTAATTAATTTTGAATTCCGGCTGTAACACAACAAAATGTGCAGTAAGTCAAGGGGTATGAAGACTTTCTGAAGGTGCTCTTAGTAGGTATTCAGCAGGTATTCAGCAGGTATTTAGCAGGTATTCAGCAGGTATTCAGCAGGTATTCAGCAGGTATTTAGCAGGTATTCAGCAGGTATTCAGCAGGTATTTAGCAGGTATTCAGCAGGTATTCAGCAGGTATTCCGCAGGTATTTAGCAGGTATTCAGCAGGTATTCAGCAGGTATTTAGCAGGTATTCAGCAGGTATTCAGCAGGTATTTAGCAGGTATTCAGCAGGTATTCCGCAGGTATTTAGCAGGTTTTCAATGACAATAAATGCGCTTAATTGTGTACATTTCATTTAGTTTTTGGTTTTGTTACATTTGTTTATAATACACAGAGAGACATAACATATGTATCCTTTATTATAAGACGTTATAACAAGTTATAAGGCATTATACCTGCAGGCTTTCAGTAAAGTGTTTTCCCAATATTTTACGAGCATGTATGACCTTCGGCTCTACGCCATTTCGGGCCAATCTGTAAGTGCCTTTGATACGTGGGAAACGATGACTGTGTATAGATTAAAGTATGTTCCATATTTTGTTGGAGAGGACATTGTTTTGCCAGGTATAATTGCCCGTTATCTCTAGTCAGACAGATACATGTCCTGTGTGACATCCACTTCAGCTTGGCAGAAATTCTTCAACGTCTGTAACCAACGCATTATTGGAATCGGAACCCGAGCGTTAGCTACCTTGTGGTAAATATTAATGACATCTTTTTAGCCTAAAGCTATAAACTACAGGTGTCAAATTGAACCAATGATATTAACTACGCTACGTCGTTCCTTCCTTCATCTCAAAATGTTGAACGACTCCGATTTCCCTTCCGCAACGGCTCTATCTCTCTTTTCGTTGAGAGTAGGCCTAATTCTAAAGGGCGAATGTGTGATGATAGTCAACGCTTTGTGAAGTCAATTGTTAATTGTTAATCTTGGGGTTTGGTATTCAATTTATTCCACTATATATGTATCCAAATCACACGCATTGAGTCAAATACTGTGGTTTAGCTAATCTCAATAGATAATAGTAATCCCTTTCGTAGGTCTTCCTGTAAAGCGACACACAGCCATGTCTGACAAGTACATTTTTTATCAAGTGTATTGAAGATAACTGGGATGTTTTTTCCTGAACTTGGTTGGAATTCACTATTATTATTCATAACACTTTCAAGAGGAAATTGTTGTGCCAATTAAAGCTCATGGATATTCCACACACACACACACACGCACGCGCACGCACACGCACACGCACACGCACACGCACACGCACACACACAAACACACACACACACACAAAAAAAAAAGTTGACAGTAACATTATAGGCAACAGGCAGAATGAACAGGTTAGAATTAAACAACGCATGTTATTACCTCCTCAAGACACAGCGCTGCAGCTACTCTCCCGTCTTCAACGATTGATAAAACAAATGATTTAGATGTCAGAGAATAGCCTCCCGGATATGATGTCAGAGAATAGCCGCCCGGATATGATGTCAGAGAATAGCCGCCCGGATATGATGTCAGAGAATAGCCTCCAGGATATGATGTCAGAGAATAGCCTCCCGGATATGATGTCAGAGAATAGCCTCCCGGATATGATGTCAGAGAATAGCCTCCCGGATATGATGTCAGAGAATAGCCTCCCGGATATGATGTCAGAGAATAGCCGCCCGGATATGATGTCAGAGAATAGCCGCCCGGATATGATGTCAGAGAATAGCCTCCCGGATATGATGTCAGAGAATAGCCTCCCGGATATGATGTCAGAGAATAGCCGCCCGGATATGATGTCAGAGAATAGCCGCCCGGATATGTAAAGCACTTTTACATGGTAGCAACCCTACAGTATATTATGCACAAGGAACGATGAAATAAATACATAGAAATAGAGGAATTGAATTTGTAATGTTCTCCAGTTGTTGTTTATAGGGTCACATAGTTCTATTGTTTCAGTATCCTTTCTGATGTGGAAGGGTATTCACCTTCTGCATGACGTACAACTCCTCCATTCCACTGACAGGCTACAGCAGGGACGTCACCTTACCAGGACGTCACCTTACCAGGACGTCACCTTACCAGGACATCACCTTACCAGGACGTCACCTTACCAGGACGTCACCTACAAGGATCTCACTTTACAAGGACCTCACTTCACCAGGACCTCACTTTACCAGGATCTCACTTTACAAGGATCTCACTTTACAAGGACCTCACTTTACCAGGACCTCACTTTACCAGGATCTCACTTTACCAGGACCTCACTTTACCAGGACCTCAATTTACAAGGATCTCACTTTACCAGGATCTCACTTTACCAGGACCTCACTTTACCAGGATCTCACTTTACCAGGATCTCACTTTACCAGGATCTCACTTTACCAGGATCTCACTTTACAAGGATCTCACTTTACAAGGATCTCACTTTACCAGGACCTCACTTTACAAGGATCTCACTTTACAAGGACCTCACTTTACCAGGATCTCACTTTACCAGGATCTCACTTTACCAGGACCTCACTTTACCAGGACCTCAATTTACAAGGATCTCACTTTACCAGGATCTCACTTTACCAGGACCTCACTTTACCAGGATCTCACTTTACCAGGATCTCACTTTACCAGGATCTCACTTTACCAGGATCTCACTTTACCAGGACCTCACTTTACAAGGATCTCACTTTACAAGGATCTCACTTTACCAGGACCTCACTTTACAAGGATCTCACTTTACAAGGACCTCACTTTACCAGGATCTCACTTTACCAGGATCTCACTTTACCAGGACCTCACTTTACCAGGACCTCACTTTACCAGGATATCCCTTTACCAGGAACTCACTTTAACACACATAGAGAATAGATACAGAGCAGAGTAGGTTCAGTCAGTCCAGAGGTGGTAGAATAGCTTCAGTCAGTCCAGAGGTGGTAGAATAGGTTCAGTCAGTCAGTCCAGAGGTGGTAGAATAGGTTCAGTTAGTCCAGAGGTGGTAGAATAAGTTCAGTCAGTCAGTCCAGAGGTGGTAGAATAGGTTCAGTCTGTCCAGAGGTGGTAGAATAGGTTCAGTCAGTCCAGAGGTGGTAGAATAGGTTCAGTCAGTCCAGAGGTGGTAGAATAGGTTCAGTCAGTCCAGAGGTGGTAGAATAGGTTCAGTCAGTCCAGAGGTGGTAGAATAGGTTCAGTCAGTCCAGAGGTGGTAGAATAGGTTCAGTCAGTCAGTCCAGAGGTGGTAGAAAAGATGCAGTCAGTCAGTCCAGAGGTGGTAGAATAGGTTCAGTCAGTCCAGAGGTTGTAGAATAGGTTCAGTCAGTCAGTCCAGAGGTGGTAGAATAGGTTCATTCAGTCCAGAGTTGGTGGAATAGGTTCAGTCAGTCAGACCAGAGGTGGTAGAGTAGGTTCTGTCAGTCCAGAGGTGGTAGAATAGGTTCAGTCAGTCAGTCCAGAGGTGGTAGAATAGGTTCAGTCAGTCAGTCCAGAGGTGGTAGAGTAGGTTCAGTCAGTCAGTCCAGAGGTGGTAGAGTAGGTTCAGTCATTCCATAGGTGGTAGAATAGGTTAAACAACGCATGTTATTACCTCCTCAAGACACAGCGATGCAGCTACTCTCCCGTCTTCAACGATTGATAAAACAAATGATTTAGATGTCAGAGAATAGCCTCCCGGATATGATGTCAGAGAATAGCCGCCCGGATATGATGTCAGAGAATAGCCGCCCGGATATGATGTCAGAGAATAGCCTCCAGGATTTTATGTCAGAGAATAGCCTCCCGGATATGATGTCAGAGAATAGCCTCCTGGATATGATGTCAGAGAATAGCCTCCCGGATATGATGTCAGAGAATAGCCTCCCGGATATGATGTCAGAGAATAGCCGCCCGGATATGATGTCAGAGAATAGCCTCCCGGATATGATGTCAGAGAATAGCAGCCCGGATATGATGTCAGAGAATAGCCTCCCGGATAAGATGTCAGAGAATAGCCACCCGAATATGATGTCAGAGAATAGCCGCCCGGATATGATGTCAGAGAATAGCCTCCCGGATATGATGTCAGAGAATAGCCGCCCGGATATGATGTCAGAGAATAGCCGCCCGGATTTTTAAAGCACTTTTACATGGTAGCGACCCTAAAGTATATTATGCACAAGGAACGAAGAAATAAATACATAGAAATAGAGGAATTGAATTTGTACTGTTCTCCAGTTGTGGTTTATAGGGTCACATAGTTCTATTGTTTCAGTATCCTTTCTGATGTGGAAGCGTATTCACCTTCTGCATGACGTACAACTCCTCCATTCCACTGACAGGCTACAGCAGGGACGTCACCTTACCAGGACGTCACCTTACCAGGACGTCACCTTACCAGGACGTCACCTTACCAGGACGTCACCTTACCAGGATCTCACTTTACAAGGACCTCACTTTACCAGGACCTCACTTTACCAGGAACTAATTTTACCAGGAGCTCACTTTACCAGGATCTCACTTTACAACACATAGAGAATAGATACAGAGCAGAGTAGATTCAGTGAGTCTAGAGGTGGTAGAATAGGTTCAGTGAGTCCAGAGGTGGTAGAATAGGTTCAGTCAGTCAGTCAGTACAGAGGTGGTAGAATAGGTTCAGTCAGTCCAGAGGTGGTAGAATAGGTTCAGTCAGTCAGTCCAGAGGTGGTAGAATAGGTCCAGTCAGTCCAGAGGTGGTAGAATAGGTTCAGTCAGTCCAGAGTTGGTAGAATAGGTTCAGTCAGTCAGTACAGAGGTGGTAGAATAGGTTCATTCAGTCCAGAGTTGGTGGAATAGGTTCAGTCAGTCAGTCCAGAGGTGGTAGAGTAGGTTCAGTCAGTCCAGAGGTGGTAGAATAGGTTCAGTCAGTCAGTCCAGAGGTTGTAGAATAGGTTCAGTCAGTCAGTCCAGAGGTGGTAGAATAGGTTCAGTCAGTCAGTCCAGAGGTTGTAGAATAGGTTCAGTCAGTCAGTCCAGAGGTTGTAGAATAGGTTCAGTCAGTCAGTCCAGAGGTGGTAGAGTAGGTTCAGTCAGTCAGTCCAGAGGTTGTAGAATAGGTTCAGTCAGTCAGTCCAGAGGTGGTAGAATAGGTTCAGTCAGTCCAGAGGTGGTAGAATAGGTTCAGTCAGTCAGTCCAGAGGTGGTAGAGTAGGTTCAGTCATTCCAGAGGTGGTAGAATAGGTTCAGTCAGTCCAGAGGTGGTAGAAAAGATTCAGTAAGTCAGTCCAGAGGTGGTAGAAAAGATTCAGTAAGTCAGTCCAGAGGTGGTAGAATAGGTTCAGTAAGTCCAGAGGTGGTAGAATAGGTTCAGTCAGTCCAGAGATGGTAGAATAGGTTCAGTCAGTCCAGAGGTGGTGGAATAGGTTCAGTCAGTCCAGAGGTGGTAGAATAGGTTCAGTCAGTCAGTCCAGAGGTTATAGAAAAGGTTCAGTCAGTCCAGAGGTGGTAGAATAGGTTCAGTCAGTCCAGAGGTTGTATAATAGGTTCAGTCAGTCCAGAAGTGGTAGAGTAGGTTCAGTCATTCCAGAGGTGGTAGAATAGGTTCAGTCAGTCCAGAGGTGGTAGAAAAGGTTCAGTCAGTCCAGAGGTGGTAGAATAGGTTCAGTCAGTCCAGAGGTGGTAGAGTAGGTTCAGTCAGTCCAGAGGTGGTAGAATAGGTTCAGTCAGTCCAAAGGTGGTTGAATAGGTTAAGTCAGTCCAGAGGTGGTAGAATAGGTTCAGTCAGTCCAGAGGTGGTAGAATAGGTTCAGTCAGTCAGTCCAAAGGTGGTAGAGTAGGTTCAGTCATTCCATAGGTGGTAGAATAGGTTCAGTCAGTCCAGAGGTGGTAGAATAGGTTCAGTCAGTCAGTCCAGAGGTGGTAGAAAAGATTCAGTCAGTCCAGAGGCGGTAGAATAGGTTCAGTCAGTCCAGAGGTGGTAGAGTAGGTTCAGTCATTCCAGAGGTGGTAGAATAGGTTCAGTCAGTCCAGAGGTGGTAGAATAGGTTCAGTAAGTCAGTCCAGAGTTGGTAGAAAAGATTCAGTCAGTCCAGAGGTGGTAGAATAGGTTCAGCCAGTCCAGAGGTGGTAGAATAGGTTCAGTCAGTCCAGAGATGGTAGAATAGGTTCAGTCAGTCCAGAGGTGGTGGAATAGGTTCAGTCAGTCCAGAGGTGGTAGAATAGGTTCAGTCAGTCAGTCCAGAGGTTGTAGAATAGGTTCAGCCAGTCCAGAGGTGGTAGAATAGGTTCAGTCAGTCCAGAGATGGTAGAATAGGTTCAGTGAGTCTAGAGGTGGTAGAATAGGTTCAGTGAGTCCAGAGGTGGTAGAAAAGGTTCAGTCAGTCAGTCAGTACAGAGGTGGTAGAATAGGTTCAGTCAGTCCAGAGGTGGTAGAATAGGTTCAGTCAGTCAGTCCAGAGGTGGTAGAATAGGTCCAGTCAGTCCAGAGGTGGTAGAATAGGTTCAGTCAGTCCAGAGTTGGTAGAATAGGTTCAGTCAGTCAGTACTGAGGTGGTAGAATAGGTTCATTCAGTCCAGAGTTGGTGGAATAGGTTCAGTCAGTCAGTCCAGAGGTGGTAGATTAGGTTCAGTCAGTCCAGAGGTGGTAGAATAGGTTCAGTCAGTCAGTCCAGAGGTTGTAGAATAGGTTCAGTCAGTCAGTCCAGAGGTGGTAGAATAGGTTCAGTCAGTCAGTCCAGAGTTTGTAGAATAGGTTCAGTCAGTCAGTCCAGAGGTGGTAGAGTAGGTTCAGTCAGTCAGTCCAGAGGTTGTAGAATAGGTTCAGTCAGTCAGTCCAGAGGTGGTAGAATAGGTTCAGTCAGTCCAGAGGTGGTAGAATAGGTTCAGTCAGTCAGTCCAGAGGTGGTAGAGTAGGTTCAGTCATTCCAGAGGTGGTAGAATAGGTTCAGTCAGTCCAGAGGTGGTAGAAAAGATTCAGTAAGTCAGTCCAGAGGTGGTAGAAAAGATTCAGTAAGTCAGTCCAGAGGTGGTAGAATAGGTTCAGTAAGTCCAGAGGTGGTAGAATAGGTTCAGTCAGTCCAGAGATGGTAGAATAGGTTCAGTCAGTCCAGAGGTGGTGGAATAGGTTCAGTCAGTCCAGAGGTGGTAGAATAGGTTCAGTCAGTCAGTCCAGAGGTTGTAGAAAAGGTTCAGTCAGTCCAGAGGTGGTAGAATAGGTTCAGTCAGTCCAGAGGTTGTATAATAGGTTCAGTCAGTCCAGAAGTGGTAGAGTAGGTTCAGTCATTCCAGAGGTGGTAGAATAGGTTCAGTCAGTCCAGAGGTGGTAGAAAAGGTTCAGTCAGTCTAGAGGTGGTAGAATAGGTTCAGTCAGTCCAGAGGTGGTAGAGTAGGTTCAGTCAGTCCAGAGGTGGTAGAATAGGTTCAGTCAGTCCAAAGGTGGTTGAATAGGTTAAGTCAGTCCAGAGGTGGTAGAATAGGTTCAGTCAGTCCAGAGGTGGTAGAATAGGTTCAGTCAGTCAGTCCAAAGGTGGTAGAGTAGGTTCAGTCATTCCATAGGTGGTAGAATAGGTTCAGTCAGTCCAGAGGTGGTAGAATAGGTTCAGTCAGTCAGTCCAGAGGTGGTAGAAAAGATTCAGTCAGTCCAGAGGCGGTAGAATAGGTTCAGTCATTCCAGAGGTGGTAGAGTAGGTTCAGTCATTCCAGAGGTGGTAGAATAGGTTCAGTCAGTCCAGAGGTGGTAGAATAGGTTCAGTAAGTCAGTCCAGAGTTGGTAGAAAAGATTCAGTCAGTCCAGAGGTGGTAGAATAGGTTCAGCCAGTCCAGAGGTGGTAGAATAGGTTCAGTCAGTCCAGAGATGGTAGAATAGGTTCAGTCAGTCAGTCCAGAGGTTGTAGAAAAGGTTCAGTCAGTCAGTCCAGAGGTGGTAGAGTAGGTTCAGTTATTCCAGAGGTGGTAGAATAGGTTCAGTCAGTCCAGAGGTTGTAGAAAAGGTTCAGTCTGTCCAGAGGTGGTAGAATAGGTTCAGTCAGTCCAGAGGTGGTAGAGTAGGTTCAGTCAGTCCAGAGGTGGTATAATAGGCTCAGTCAGTCAGTCCAGAGGTGGTAGAATAGGTTCAGTCATTCCAGGGGTGGTAGAATAGGTTCAGTCAGTCAGTCCAGAGGTGGTAGAGTAGGTTCAGTCATTCCAGGGGTGGTAGAATAGGTTCAGTCAGTCCAGAGGTTGTAGAAAAGGTTCAGTCAGTCAGTCCAGAGGTGGTAGAATAGGTTCAGTCAGTCCAGAGGTTGTATAATAGGTTCAGTCAGTCCAGAGGTGGTAGAGTATGTTCAGTCATTCCAGAGGTGGTAGAATAGGTTCAGTCAGTCCAGAGGTGGTAGAATACGTTAAATCAGTCCAGAGGTGGTAGAAAAGGTTCAGTCAGTCCAGATGTGGTAGAGTAGGTTCAGTCAGTCCAGAGGTGGTAGAATAGGTTAAGTCAGTCCATAGGTGGTAGAATAGGTTCAGTCAGTCCAGAGGTGGTAGAATAGGTTCAGTCAGTCAGTCCAGAGGTGGTAGAATAGGTTCAGTCAGTCCAGAGGTGGTAGAATAGGTTCAGTCAGTCAAGAGGTGGTAGAATAGGTTCAGTCAGTCCAGAGGTGGTAGAATAGGTTCAGTCAGTCAGTCCAGAGGTGGTAGAGTAGGTTCAGTCATTCCATAGGTGGAAGAATAGGTTCAGTCAGTCCAGAGGTGGTAGAAAAGGTTCAGTCAGTCAGTCCAGAGGTGGTAGAAAAGGTTCAGTCAGTCCAGAGGTGGTAGAATAGGTTCAGTCAGTCCAGAGGTGGTAGAATAGGTTCAGTCAGTCATTCCAGAGGTGGTAGAATAGGTTCAGTCAGTCAGTCCAGAGGTGGTAGAAAAAGTTCAGTCAGTCCAGAGGTGTTAGAATAGGTTCAGTCAGTCAGTCCAGAGGTGGTAGAATAGGTTCAGTCAGTCATTCCAGAGATTTTAGAATAGGTTCAGTCAGTCATACCAGAGGTGGTAGAATAGGTTCAGTCAGTCCAGAGGTGGTAGAATAGGTTCAGTCAGTCAGTCCAGAGGTGGTAGAGTAGGTTCAGTCATTCCAGAGGTGGTAGAATAGGTTCAGTCAGTCCAGAGGTGGTAGAATATGTTCAGTAAGTCAGTCCAGAGGTGGTAGAAAAGATTCAGTCAGTCCAGAGGTGGTAGAATAGGTTCAGTCAGTCCAGAGGTGGTAGAAAAGGTTCAGTCAGTCCAGAGGTGGTAGAATAGGTTCAGTCAGTCCAGAGGTGGTAGAATAGGTTCAGTCAGTCCAGAGGTTGTATAATAGGTTCAGTCAGTCCAGAGGTGGTAGAAAAGGTTCAGTCAGTCCAGAGGTGGTAGAGTAGGTTCAGTCAGTCCAGAGGTGGTAGAATAGGTTCAGTCAGTCAGTCCAGAGGTTGTAGAAAAGGTTCAGTCAGTCAGTCCAGAGGTGGTAGAATAGGTTAAGTCAGTCCAGAGGTTGTATAATAGGTTCAGTCTGTCCAGAGGTGGTAGAGTAGGTTCAGTCAGTCCAGAGGTGGTAGAATACGTTCAGTCAGTCCAGAGGTGGTAGAATACGTTCAGTCAGTCCAGAGGTGTTAGAATAGGTTCAGTCAGTCCAGATGTGGTAGAGTAGGTTCAGTCAGTTCAGAGGAGGTAGAATAGGTTCAGTCAGTCCAAAGGTGGTAGAATAGGTTAAGTCAGTCCAGAGGTGGTAGAATAGGTTCAGTCAGTCCAGATGTGGTAGAATAGGTTCAGTCAGTCAGTCCAGAGGTGGTAGAATAGGTTCAGTCAGTCAGTCCAGAGGTGGTAGAATAGGTTCAGTCAGTCCAGAGGTTGTATAATAGGTTCAGTCAGTCCAGAGGTGGTAGAATAGGTTCAGTCAGTCCAGAGGTGGTAGAATAGGTTCAGTCAGTCCAGAGGTGGTAGAATAAGTTCAGTCAGAAAGTCCAGAGGTGGTAGTATAGGTTCAGTCAGTCCAGAGGTGGTAGAATAGGTTCAGTCAGTCCAGAGGTGGTAGAATAGGTTCAGTCAGTCCAGAGATGGTAGAAAAGGTTCAGTCAGTCCAGAGGTGGTGGAATAGGTTCAGGCAGTCCTGAGGTGGTAGAATAGGTTCAGTCAGTCAGTCCAGAGGTGGTAGAAAAGGTTCAGTCAGTCCAGAGGTGGTAGAATAGGTTCAGTCAGTCCAGAGGTGGTAGAATAGGTTCAGTCAGTCATTCCAGAGGTGGTAGAATAGGTTCAGTCAGTCAGTCCAGAGGTGGTAGAAAAAGTTCAGTCAGTCCAGAGGTGTTAGAATAGGTTCAGTCAGTCAGTCCAGAGGTGGTAGAATAGGTTCAGTCAGTCATTCCAGAGATTTTAGAATAGGTTCAGTCAGTCATACCAGAGGTGGTAGAATAGGTTCAGTCAGTCCAGAGGTGGTAGAATAGGTTCAGTCAGTCAGTCCAGAGGTGGTAGAGTAGGTTCAGTCATTCCAGAGGTGGTAGAATAGGTTCAGTCAGTCCAGAGGTGGTAGAATATGTTCAGTAAGTCAGTCCAGAGGTGGTAGAAAAGATTCAGTCAGTCCAGAGGTGGTAGAATAGGTTCAGTCAGTCCAGAGGTGGTAGAAAAGGTTCAGTCAGTCCAGAGGTGGTAGAATAGGTTCAGTCAGTCCAGAGGTGGTAGAATAGGTTCAGTCAGTCCAGAGGTTGTATAATAGGTTCAGTCAGTCCAGAGGTGGTAGAAAAGGTTCAGTCAGTCCAGAGGTGGTAGAGTAGGTTCAGTCAGTCCAGAGGTGGTAGAATAGGTTCAGTCAGTCAGTCCAGAGGTTGTAGAAAAGGTTCAGTCAGTCAGTCCAGAGGTGGTAGAATAGGTTAAGTCAGTCCAGAGGTTGTATAATAGGTTCAGTCTGTCCAGAGGTGGTAGAGTAGGTTCAGTCAGTCCAGAGGTGGTAGAATACGTTCAGTCAGTCCAGAGGTGGTAGAATACGTTCAGTCAGTCCAGAGGTGTTAGAATAGGTTCAGTCAGTCCAGATGTGGTAGAGTAGGTTCAGTCAGTTCAGAGGAGGTAGAATAGGTTCAGTCAGTCCAAAGGTGGTAGAATAGGTTAAGTCAGTCCAGAGGTGGTAGAATAGGTTCAGTCAGTCCAGATGTGGTAGAATAGGTTCAGTCAGTCAGTCCAGAGGTGGTAGAATAGGTTCAGTCAGTCAGTCCAGAGGTGGTAGAATAGGTTCAGTCAGTCCAGAGGTTGTATAATAGGTTCAGTCAGTCCAGAGGTGGTAGAATAGGTTCAGTCAGTCCAGAGGTGGTAGAATAGGTTCAGTCAGTCCAGAGGTGGTAGAATAAGTTCAGTCAGAAAGTCCAGAGGTGGTAGTATAGGTTCAGTCAGTCCAGAGGTGGTAGAATAGGTTCAGTCAGTCCAGAGGTGGTAGAATAGGTTCAGTCAGTCCAGAGATGGTAGAAAAGGTTCAGTCAGTCCAGAGGTGGTGGAATAGGTTCAGGCAGTCCTGAGGTGGTAGAATAGGTTCAGTCAGTCAGTCCAGAGGTGGTAGAAAAGGTTCAGTCAGTCCAGAGGTGGTAGAATAGGTTCAGTCAGTCAGTCCAGAGGTGGTAGAATAGGTTCAGTCAGCCAGTCCAGAGGTGGTAGAATAGGTTCAGTCAGTCCAGAGGTTGTATAATAGGTTCAGTCAGTCCAGAGGTGGTAGAGTAGGTTCAGTCATTCCAGAGGTGGTAGAATAGGTTCAGTCAGTCCAGAGGTGGTAGAATAGGTTCAGTCAGTCAGTCCAGAGGTGCTAGAGTAGGTTCAGTCATTCCAGAGGTGGTAGAATAGGTTCAGTCAGTCCAGAGGTGGTAGAATACGTTCAGTCAGTCCAGAGGTGGTAGAGTAGGTTCAGTAAGTCCAGAGGTGGTAGAATAGGTTCAGTCAGTCCAGAGGTGGTAGAGTAGGTTCAGTCTGTCCAGAGGTGGTAGAATAGGTTCAGTCAGTCCAAAGGTGGTAGAATAGGTTAAGTCATTCCAGAGGTGGTAGAATAGGTTCAGTCAGTCCAGAGGTGGTAGAATAGGTTAAGTCAGTCCAGAGGTGGTAGAATAGGTTCAGTCAGTCCAGAGGTGGTAGAATAGGTTCAGTCAGTCCAGAGGTGGTAGAATAGGTTCAGTCAGTCCAGAGGTGGTAGAATAGGTTCAGTCAGTCCAGAGGTGGTAGAATAGGTTCAGTCAGTCATTCCATAGGTGGTAGAATAGGTTCAGTCAGTCTAGAGGTGGTAGAATAGGTTCAGTCAGTCAGTCCAGAGGTGGTAGAAAAGATTCATTCAGTCCAGAGGTGGTAGAATAGGTTCAGCCAGTCCAGAGGTGGTAGAATAAGTTCAGTCAGTCAGTCCAGAGGTGGTAGAATAGGTTCAGTCAGTCCAGAGGTGGTAGAATAGGTTCCGTCAGTCCAGAGGTGGTAGAATAGGTTCAGTCAGTCAGTCCAGAGGTGGTAGAAAAGGTTCAGTCAGTCCAGAGGTGGTAGAGTAGGTTCAGTCATTCCAGAGGTGGTAGAATAGGTTCAGTCAGTCCAGAGGTGGTAGAGTAGGTTCAGTCAGTCCAGATGTGGTAGAATAGGTTCAGTCAGTCCAGAGGTGGTAGAGTAGGTTCAGTCAGTCCAGAGGTGGTAGAATAGGTTCAGTCAGTCCAGAGGTGGTAGAATAGGTTCAGTCAGTCAGTCCAGAGGTGGTAGAATAGGTTCAGTCAGTCAGTCCAGAGGTGGTAGAATAGGTTCAGTCAGTCCAGAGGTGGTAGAATAGGTTCAGTCAGTCCAGAGGTGGTAGAATAGGTTCAGTGAGTCATTACAGGGGTGGTATAATAGGTTCAGTCAGTCCAGAGGTGGTAGAATAGGTTCAGTCAGTCAGTCCAGAGGTGGTAGAAAAGGTTCAGTCAGTCTGTCCAGAGGTGGTAGAGTAGGTTCAGTCAGTCCAGAGGTGGTAGAATAGGTTCAGTCAGTCCAGAGGTGGTAGAATAGGTTCAGTCAGTCCAGAGGTGGTAGAATAGGTTCAGTCAGTCCAGAGGTGATGGAAAAGGTTCAGTCAGTCAGTCCAGAGGTGGTAGAGTAGGTTCAGTTAGTCCAGAGGTGGTAGAATAGGTTCAGTCAGTCCAGAGGTGGTAGAGTAGGTTCAGTCAGTCAGTCCAGAGGTGGTGGAATAGGTTCAGTCAGTCAGTCCAGAGGTTGTAGAATAGGGTCAGTCAGTCAGTCCAGAGGTGGTAGAACAGGTTCAGTCAGTCCAGAGGTTGTATAAAAGGTTCAGTCAGTCCAGAGGTGGTAGAATAGGTTCAGTCAGTCCAGAGGTGGTAGAATAGGTTCAGTCAGTCCAGAGGTGGTAGAATAGGTTCAGTCAGTCCAGAGCTGGTAGAATAGGTTCAGTTAGTCAGTCCAGAGGTGGTAGAATAGGTTCAGTCAGTCAGTCCAGAGGTGGTAGAACAGGTTCAGTCAGTCCAGAGGTTGTATAAAAGGTTCAGTCAGTCCAGAGGTGGTAGAATAGGTTCAGTCAGTCCAGAGGTGGTAGAATAGGTTCAGTCAGTCCAGAGGTGGTAGAATAGGTTCAGTCAGTCCAGAGCTGGTAGAATAGGTTCAGTTAGTCAGTCCAGAGGTGGTAGAATAGGTTCAGTCAGTCAGTCCAGAGGTGGTAGAGTAGGTTCAGTCATTCCATAGGTGGTAGAATAGGTTCAGTCAGTCCAGAGGTGGTAGAATAGGTTCAGTCAGTCAGTCCAGAGGTGGTAGAAAAGATTCAGTCAGTCCAGAGGTGGTAGAATAGGTTCAGTCAGTCCAGAGGTGGTAGAATAAGTTAAGTCAGTCAGTCCAGAGGTGGTAGAATAGGTTCAGTCAGTCCAGAGGTGGTAGAATAGGTTCCGTCAGTCCAGAGGTGGTAGAATAAGTTCAGTCAGTCAGTCCAGAGGTGGTAGAAAAGGTTCAGTCAGTCCAGAGGTGGTAGAGTAGGTTCAGTCATTCCAGAGGTGGTAGAATAGGTTCAGTCAGTCCAGAGGTGGTAGAGTAGGTTCAGTCAGTCCAGATGTGGTAGAATAGGTTCAGTCAGTCCAGAGGTGGTAGAGTAGGTTCAGTCAGTCCAGAGGTGGTAGAATAGGTTCAGTCAGTCCAGAGGTGGTAGAATAGGTTCAGTCAGTCAGTCCAGAGGTGGTAGAATAGGTTCAGTCAGTCAGTCCAGAGGTGGTAGAATAGGTTCAGTCAGTCCAGAGGTGTTAGAATAGTTTCAGTCAGTCCAGAGGTGGTAGAATAGGTTCAGTCAGTCCAGAGGTGGTAGAATAGGTTCAGTGAGTCATTACAGGGGTGGTATAATAGGTTCATTCAGTCCAGAGGTGGTAGAATAGGTTCAGTCAGTCAGTCCAGAGGTGGTAGAAAAGGTTCAGTCAGTCTGTCCAGAGGTGGTAGAGTAGGTTCAGTCAGTCCAGAGGTGGTAGAATAGGTTCAGTCAGTCCAGAGGTGGTAGAATAGGTTCAGTCAGTCCAGAGGTGATGGAAAAGGTTCAGTCAGTCAGTCCAGAGGTGGTAGAGTAGGTTCAGTTAGTCCAGAGGTGGTAGAATAGGTTCAGTCAGTCCAGAGGTGGTAGAGTAGGTTCAGTCAGTCAGTCCAGAGGTGGTGGAATAGGTTCAGTCAGTCAGTCCAGAGGTTGTAGAATAGGGTCAGTCAGTCCAGAGGTTGTATAAAAGGTTCAGTCAGTCCAGAGGTGGTAGAATAGGTTCAGTCAGTCCAGAGGTGGTAGAATAGGTTCAGTCAGTCCAGAGGTGGTAGAATAGGTTCAGTTAGTCAGTCCAGAGGTGGTAGAGTAGGTTCAGTCAGTCAGTCCAGAGGTGGTAGAATAGGTTCAGTCAGTCCAGAGCTGAAAGAATAGGTTCAGTCAGTCAGTCCAGAGGTGGTAGAGTAGGTTCAGTCAGTCAGTCCAGAGTTGGTAGAATAGGTTCAGTCAGTACAGAGGTGGTAGAATAGGTTCAGTCAGTCAGTCCAGAGGTGGTAGAGTAGGTTCAGTCAGTCCAGAGGTGGAAGAATAGGTTCAGTCAGTCCAGAGGTGGTAGAATAGGTTCAGTCAGTCAGTCCAGAGGTGGTAGAATAGGTTCAGTCAGTCCAGAGGTGGTAGAATAAGTTCAGTCAGTCAATCCAGAGGTGGTAGAATAGGTTCAGTCAGTCCAGAGGTGGTAGAATAGGTTCAGTCAGTCAGTCTAGAGGTGGTAGAATATATTCAGTCAGTCCAGAGGTGGTAGAATAGGTTCAGTCAGTCCAGAGGTGGTAGAATAGGTTCAGTTAGTCCAGAGGTGGTAGAATAGGTTCAGTCAGTCAGTCCAGAGGGGGTAGAATAGGTTCAGTCAGTCCAGAGGTGGTAGAATAGGTTCAGTCAGTCCAGAGGTGGTAGAATAGGTTCAGTCAGTCCAGAGGTGGTAGAGTAGGTTCAGTCAGTCCAGAGGTGGTTGAATAGGTTCAGTCAGTCAGTCCAGAGGTGGTGGAATAGGTTCAGTCAGTCAGTCCAGAGGTGGTAGAATAGGTTCATTCAGTCCAGAGGTGGTTGAATAGGTTCAGTCAGTCAGTCCAGAGGTTGTAGAATAGGGTCAGTCAGTCAGTCCAGAGTTGGTTGAATAGGTTCAGTCAGTCCAGAGGTTGTATAAAATGCTCAGTCAGTCCAGAGGTGGTAGAATAGGTTCAGTCAGTTTAGAGGTGGTAGAATAGGTTCAGTCAGTCCAGAGGTGGTAGAGTAGGTTCAGTCAGTCAGTCCAGAGGTGGTAGAATAGGTTCAGTCATTCCAGAGCTGGTAGAATAGGTTCAATCAGTCAGTCCAGAGGTGGTAGAGTAGGTTCATTCAGTCAGTCCAGAGGTGTTAGAATAGGTTCAGTCAGTCCAGAGGTGGTAGAATAGGTTCAGTCAGTCCAGAGGTGGTGGAATAGGTTCAGTCAGTCCAGAGGTGGTAGAATAGGTTCAGTCAGTCAGTCCAGAGGTGGTAGAGTAGGTTCAGTTAGTCCAAAGGTGGTAGAATAGGTTCAGTCAGTCCAGAGGTGGTAGAGTAGGTTCAGTCAGTCAGTC
This sequence comes from Oncorhynchus clarkii lewisi, assembly GCF_045791955.1. Classification (NCBI taxonomy): domain Eukaryota; kingdom Metazoa; phylum Chordata; class Actinopteri; order Salmoniformes; family Salmonidae; genus Oncorhynchus; species Oncorhynchus clarkii. The sequence goes on along the minus strand of NC_092152.1, from coordinate 3,271,889 downwards.
CAGAGGTGGTGGAATAGGTTCAGTCAGTAATTCCAGAGGTGGTGGAATAGGTTCAGTCAGTCAGTCCAGAGGTGGTGGAATAGGTTCAGTCAGTCAGTCCAGAGGTGGTAGAATAGGTTCAGTCAGTCCAGAGGTGGTAGAATAGGTTCAGTCAGTCAGTCCAGAGGTTGTAGAATAGGGTCAGTCAGTCAGTCCAGAGGTGGTAGAATAGGTTCATTCAGTCCAGAGGTGGTAGAATAGGTTCAGTCAGTCCAAAGGTGGTAGAATAGGTTCAGTCAGTCAGTCCAGAGGTGGTAGAGTAGGTTCAGTCAGTCCAGAGGTGGTAGAATAGGTTCAGTCAGTCAGTCCAGAGGTGGTAGAATAGGTTCAGTCAGTCCAAAGGTGGTAGAATAGGTTCAGTCAGTCAGTCCAGAGGTTTTACAATAGGTTCAGTCAGTCCAGAGGTGGTAGAATAGGTGCAGTCAGTCCAGAGGTGGTAGAATAGGTTCAGTTAGTCCAGAGGTGGTAGAATAGGTTCAGTCAGTCAGTCCAGAGGTGGTAGAATAGGTTCAGTCAGGCCAGAGGGGTTAGAATAGGTTCAGTCAGTCCAGAGGTGGTAGAGTAGGTTCAGTCAGTCAGTCCAGAGGTGGTAGAAAAGGTTCAGACAGTCAGTCCAGAGGTTGTAGAATAGGGTCAGTCAGTCAGTCCAGAGGTGCTAGAATAGGTTCAGTCAGTCCGGAGGTTGTATAAAAGGTTCAGTCAGTCCAGAGGTGGTAGAATAGGTTCAGTCAGTCCAGAGGTGGTAGAATAGGTTCAGTCAGTCCAGAGGTGGTAGAGTAGGTTCAGTCAGTCCAGAGGTGGTAGAATAGGTTCAGTCAGTCCAGAGGTGGTAGAGTAGGTTCAGTCAGTCCAGAGGTGGTAGAATAGGTTCAGTCAGTCCAGAGGTGGTAGAGTAGGTTCAGTCAGTCCAGAGGTGGTAGAATAGGTTCAGTCAGTCCAGAGGTGGTAGAGTAGGTTCAGTCAGTCCAGAGGTGGTAGAATAGGTTCAGTCAGTCCAGAGGTGGTAGAATAGGTTCAGTCAGTCAGTCCAGAGGTGGTAGAGTAGGTTCAGTCAGTCAGTCCAGAGGTGGTAGAATAGGTTCAGTCAGTCAGTCCAGAGGTGGTTGAATAGGTTCAGTCAGTCCAGAGCTGGTAGAATAGGTTCAGTCAGTCAGTCCAGAGGTGGTAGAATAGGTTCAGTCAGTCAGTCCAGAGGTGGTAGAGTAGGTTCTGTCAGTCCAGAGGTGGTAGAATAGGTTCAGTCAGTCAGTCCAGAGGTGGTAGAATAGGTTCAGTCAGTCAGTCCAGAGGTGGTAGAATAGGTTCAGTCAGTCCAGAGGTGGTAGAATAGGTTCAGTCAGTCAGTCCAGAGGTGGTAGAATAGGTTCAGTCAGTCCAGAGGTGGTAGAATAGGTTCAGTCAGTCAGTCCAGAGTTGGTAGAGTAGGTTCAGTCAGTCCAGAGGTAGTAGAATAGGTTCAGTCAGTCAGTCCAGAGAAGGTAGAATAGGTTCAGTCAGTCCAGAGGTGGTAGAATAGGTCAGTTAGTCCAGAGGTGGTAGAATAGGTTCAGTCATTCAATCCAGAGGTCGTAGAATAGGTTCATTCAGTCCAGAGGTGGTAGAATAGGTTCAGTCAGTCCAAAGGTGGTAGAATAGGTTCAGTCAGTCAGTCCAGAGGTGGTAGAGTAGGTTCAGTCAGTCCAGAGGTGGTAGAATAGGTTCAGTCAGTCAGTCCAGAGGTGGTAGAATAGGTTCAGTCAGTCCAAAGGTGGTAGAATAGGTTCAGTCAGTCAGTCCAGAGGTTTTACAATAGGTTCAGTCAGTCCAGAGGTGGTAGAATAGGTGCAGTCAGTCCAGAGGTGGTAGAATAGGTTCAGTTAGTCCAGAGGTGGTAGAATAGGTTCAGTCAGTCAGTCCAGAGGTGGTAGAATAGGTTCAGTCAGGCCAGAGGGGTTAGAATAGGTTCAGTCAGTCCAGAGGTGGTAGAGTAGGTTCAGTCAGTCAGTCCAGAGGTGGTAGAAAAGGTTCAGACAGTCAGTCCAGAGGTTGTAGAATAGGGTCAGTCAGTCAGTCCAGAGGTGCTAGAATAGGTTCAGTCAGTCCGGAGGTTGTATAAAAGGTTCAGTCAGTCCAGAGGTGGTAGAATAGGTTCAGTCAGTCCAGAGGTGGTAGAATAGGTTCAGTCAGTCCAGAGGTGGTAGAGTAGGTTCAGTCAGTCCAGAGGTGGTAGAATAGGTTCAGTCAGTCCAGAGGTGGTAGAGTAGGTTCAGTCAGTCCAGAGGTGGTAGAATAGGTTCAGTCAGTCCAGAGGTGGTAGAGTAGGTTCAGTCAGTCCAGAGGTGGTAGAATAGGTTCAGTCAGTCCAGAGGTGGTAGAGTAGGTTCAGTCAGTCCAGAGGTGGTAGAATAGGTTCAGTCAGTCCAGAGGTGGTAGAATAGGTTCAGTCAGTCAGTCCAGAGGTGGTAGAGTAGGTTCAGTCAGTCAGTCCAGAGGTGGTAGAATAGGTTCAGTCAGTCAGTCCAGAGGTGGTTGAATAGGTTCAGTCAGTCCAGAGCTGGTAGAATAGGTTCAGTCAGTCAGTCCAGAGGTGGTAGAATAGGTTCAGTCAGTCAGTCCAGAGGTGGTAGAGTAGGTTCTGTCAGTCCAGAGGTGGTAGAATAGGTTCAGTCAGTCAGTCCAGAGGTGGTAGAATAGGTTCAGTCAGTCAGTCCAGAGGTGGTAGAATAGGTTCAGTCAGTCCAGAGGTGGTAGAATAGGTTCAGTCAGTCAGTCCAGAGGTGGTAGAATAGGTTCAGTCAGTCCAGAGGTGGTAGAATAGGTTCAGTCAGTCAGTCCAGAGTTGGTAGAGTAGGTTCAGTCAGTCCAGAGGTAGTAGAATAGGTTCAGTCAGTCAGTCCAGAGAAGGTAGAATAGGTTCAGTCAGTCCAGAGGTGGTAGAATAGGTCAGTTAGTCCAGAGGTGGTAGAATAGGTTCAGTCATTCAATCCAGAGGTCGTAGAATAGGTTCATTCAGTCCAGAGGTGGTAGAATAGGTTCAGTCAGTCCAAAGGTGGTAGAATAGGTTCAGTCAGTCAGTCCAGAGGTGGTAGAGTAGGTTCAGTCAGTCCAGAGGTGGTAGAAAAGGTTCAGTCAGTCAGTCCAGAGGTGGTAGAATAGGTTCAGTCAGTCCAAAGGTGGTAGAATAGGTTCAGTCAGTCAGTCCAGAGGTTTTACAATAGGTTCAGTCAGTCCAGAGGTGGTATAATAGGTTCAGTCAGTCCAGAGGTGGTAGAATAGGTTCAGTTAGTCCAGAGGTGGTAGAATAGGTTCAGTCAGTCAGTCCAGAGGTGGTAGAATAGGTTCAGTCAGGCCAGAGGGGTTAGAATAGGTTCAGTCAGTCCAGAGGTGGTAGAGTAGGTTCAGTCAGTCAGTCCAGAGGTGGTAGAATAGGTTCAGACAGTCCAGAGGTGGTAGAATAGGTTCAGTCAGTCCAGAGGTGGTAGAATAGGTTCTGACAGTCCAGAGGTGGTAGAATAGGTTCAGTCAGTCCAGAGGTGGTAGAATAGGTTCATTCAGTCAGTCCAGAGGTGGTAGAATAGGTTCAGTCAGTCCAGAGGTGGTAGAGTAGGTTCAGTCAGTCAGTCCAGAGGTGGTAGAATAGGTTCAGGCAGTCCAGAGGTGGTAGAATAGGTTCAGTTAGTCCAGAGGTGGTAGAATAGGTTCAGTCGGTCAGTCCAGAGGTGGTAGAATAGGTTCAGTCAGTCCAGAGGTGGTAGAATAGGTTCAGTCAGTCCAGAGGTGGTAGAATAGGTTCAGGCAGTCCAGAGGTGGTAGAATAGGTTCAGTCTGTCCAGAGGTGGTAGAATAGGTTCAGTCAGTCCAGAGGTGGTAGAATAGGTTCAGGCAGTCCAGAGGTGGTAGAATAGGTTCAGTCAGTCAGTCCAGAGGTGGTAGAATAGGTTCAGGCAGTCCAGAGGTGGTAGAATAGGTTCCGTCAGTCCAGAGGTGGTAGAATAGGTTCAGGCAGACCAGAGGTGGTAGAATAGGTTCAGTCAGTCCAGAGGTGGTAGAATAGGTTCAGGCAGACCAGAGGTGGTAGAATAGGTTCAGTCAGTCCAGAGGTGGTAGAATAGGTTCAGTCTGTCCAGAGGTGGTAGAATAGGTTCAGGCAGACCAGAGGTGGTAGAATAGGTTCAGGCAGACCAGAGGTGGTAGAATAGGTTCAGTCAGTCCAGAGGTGGTAGAATAGGTTCAGTCAGTCCAGAGGTGGTAGAATAGGTTCAGGCAGACCAGAGGTGGTAGAATAGGTTCAGGCAGTCCAGAGGTGGTAGAATAGGTTCAGTCAGTCCAGAGGTGGTAGAGTAGGTTCAGGCAGACCAGAGGTGGTAGAATAGGTTCAGGCAGTCCAGAGGTGGTAGAATAGGTTCAGTCAGTCCAGAGGTGGTAGAATAGGTTCAGTCAGTCAGTCCAGAGGTGGTAGAATAGGTTCAGGCAGTCCAGAGGTGGTAGAATAGGTTCCGTCAGTCCAGAGGTGGTAGAATAGGTTCAGGCAGACCAGAGGTGGTAGAATAGGTTCAGTCAGTCCAGAGGTGGTAGAATAGGTTCAGGCAGACCAGAGGTGGTAGAATAGGTTCAGTCTGTCCAGAGGTGGTAGAATAGGTTCAGGCAGACCAGAGGTGGTAGAATAGGTTCAGGCAGACCAGAGGTGGCAGAATAGGTTCAGTCAGTCCAGAGGTGGTAGAATAGGTTCAGTCAGTCCAGAGGTGGTAGAATAGGTTCAGGCAGACCAGAGGTGGTAGAATAGGTTCAGGCAGTCCAGAGGTGGTAGAATAGGTTCAGTCAGTCCAGAGGTGGTAGAGTAGGTTCAGTCAGTCCAGAGGTGGTAGAATAGGTTCATTCAGTCAGTCCAGAGGTGGTAGAATAGGTTCAGTCAGTCAAGAGGTGGTAGAATAGGTTCAGTCAGTCCAGAGGTGGTAGAGTAGGTTCAGTCAGTCCAGAGGTGGTAGAATAGGTTCATTCAGTCAGTCCAGAGGTGGTAGAATAGGTTCATTCAGTCAGTCCAGAGGTGGTAGAATAGGTTCAGTCAGTCCAGAGGTGGTGGAATAGGTTCAGGCAGACCAGAGGTGGTAGAATAGGTTCAGTCAGTCAGTCCAGAGGTGGTAGAATAGGTTCAGTCAGTCCAGAGGTGGTAGAATAGGTTCAGTCAGTCAGTCCAGATGTGGTAGAATAGGTTCAGTCAGTCCAGAGGTGGTGGAATAGGTTCAGGCAGACCAGAGGTGGTAGAATAGGTTCATTCAGTCAGTCCAGAGGTGGTAGAATAGGTTCAGTCAGTCAGTCCAGATGTGGTAGAATAGGTTCAGTCAGTCCAGAGGTGGTGGAATAGGTTCAGGCAGACCAGAGGTGGTAGAATAGGTTCATTCAGGCAGACCAGAGGTGGTAGAATAGGTTCAGTCAGTCCAGAGGTGGTAGAATAGGTTCAGGCAGACCAGAGGTGGTAGAATAGGTTCAGTCAGTCAGTCCAGAGGTGGTAGAATAGGTTCAGTCAGTCAGTCCAGATGTGGTAGAATAGGTTCAGTCAGTCCAGAGGTGGTAGAATAGGTTCAGTCAGTCAGTCCAGAGGTGGTAGAGTAGGTTCAGTCAGTCCAGAGGTGGTAGAATAGGTTCAGTCAGTCCAGAGGTGGTAGAATAGGTTCAGTCAGTCCAGAGGTGGTAGAATAGGTTCAGTCAGTCCAGAGGTGGTAGAGTAGGTTCAGTCAGTCCAGAGGTGGTAGAGTAGGTTCAGTCAGTCCAGAGGTGGTAGAATAGGTTCAGTCAGTCCAGAGGTGGTAGAATAGGTTCAGTCAGTCCAGAGGTGGTAGAATAGGTTCAGTCAGTCAGTCCAGAGGTGGTAGAATAGGTTCAGGCAGACCAGATGTGGTAGAATAGGTTCAGTCAGTCAGTCCAGAGGTGGTAGAATAGGTTCCGTCAGTCAGTCCAGAGGTGGTAGAATAGGTTCAGTCAGTCCAGAGGTGGTAGAATAGGTTCCGTCAGTCAGTCCAGAGGTGGTAGAATAGGTTCAGTCAGTCCAGAGGTGGTAAAATAGGTTCAGTCAGTCAGTCCAGAGGTGGTAGAGTAGGTTCAGTCAGTCCAGAGGTGGTAGAATAGGTTCAGTCAGTCAGTCCAGAGGTGGTAGAGTAGGTTCAGTCAGTCCAGAGGTGGTAGAATAGGTTCAGTCAGTCCAGAGGTGGTAGAATAGGTTCAGTCAGTCCAGAGGTGGTAGAATAGCTTCAGTCAGTCCAGAGGTGGTTGAATAGGTTCAGTCAGTCCAGAGGTGGTAGAGTAGGTTCAGTCAGTCCAGAGGTGGTAGAATAGGTTCAGTCAGTCCAGAGGTGGTAGAATAGGTTCAGTCAGTCCAGAGGTGGTAGAGTAGGTTCAGTCAGTCCAGAGGTGGTAGAATAGGTTCAGTCAGTCCAGAGGGGGTAGAATAGGTTCAGTCAGTCCAGAGGTGGTAGAATAGGTTCAGTCAGTCAGTCCAGAGGGGGTAGAATAGGTTCAGGCAGTCCAGAGGTGGTAGAATAGGTTCCGTCAGTCCAGAGGTGGTAGAATAGGTTCAGTCAGTCCAGAGGTGGTAGAATAGGTTCAGTCAGTCCAGAGGTGGTAGAATAGGTTCAGTCAGACAGTCCAGAGGTGGTAGAATAGGTTCCGTCAGTCAGTCCAGAGGTGGTAGAATAGGTTCAGTCAGTCCAGAGGTGGTAGAATAGGTTCAGTCAGTCCAGAGGTGGTAGAATAGGTTCAGTCAGACAGTCCAGAGGTGGTAGAATAGGTTCAGTCAGACAGTCCAGAGGTGGTAGAATAGGTTCAGTCAGACAGTCCAGAGGTGGTAGAATAGGTTCAGTCAGTCCAGAGGTGGTAGAATAGGTTCCGTCAGTCAGTCCAGAGGTGGTAGAATAGGTTCAGTCAGTCCAGAGGTGGTAGAATAGGTTCAGACAGTCCAGAGGTGGTAGAATAGGTTCAGTCAGTCCAGAGGTGGTAGAATAGGTTCAGTCAGTCCAGAGGTGGTAGAGTAGGTTCAGTCAGTCCAGAGGTGGTAGAGTAGGTTCAGTCAGTCCAGAGGTGGTAGAGTAGGTTCCGTCAGTCCAGAGGTGGTAGAATAGGTTCAGTCAGACAGTCCAGAGGTGGTAGAATAGGTTCAGTCAGACAGTCCAGAGGTGGTAGAATAGGTTCAGTCAGTCCAGAGGTGGTAGAATAGGTTCAGTCAGTCAGTCCAGAGGTGGTAGAATAGGTTCAGTCAGTCAGTCCAGAGGTGGTAGAATAGGTTCCGTCAGTCCAGAGGTGGTAGAATAGGTTCAGTCAGTCCAGAGGTGGTAGAGTAGGTTCAGTCAGTCAGTCCAGAGGTGGTAGAGTAGGTTCAGTCAGTCCAGAGGTGGTAGAATAGGTTCAGACAGTCAGCATCTCCACATACTTTTGTATCACATCAAAGACCCCTATTGTTTAATCGGTTCACTACCTGAATAAAACCCTCTCCCTCTAAAGCTCTCAGGTATAAAACGTTTTGTTTGCTTGTGGGATTAAATATCAGTGGTGTTTATTGCATTCCATTCATTCACATGGATAATACACCGCGACTATTCCCTGATGTGTTACAGCTAAACCCAGGACAATCTCCTCCTTCTCATCCCGTAATACAGCATGGAGGACACCAGTATATACATGTACAACACTAAAGAAAAGGTTTTTTTTTTAAATAGGAAAGGATTCGATATATAATATAACAAGGTAAGCAAGGTTTTTAAACTCTGATATTTCTTTTTTTAATTAATAAGACGTAACAGATGATGATGTAATTCTCTGGACAGTTGGGGTCTTTTATCCTGTCTATAATGCTGACACATGACACAGTTTCTATTCCTCTTCCTTTTCATATGAAGATGGGTTACCAGGCCCGTGGCACCAGGCCCGTGGCCCTTTCCTTTTCATTTTGATCAATAACCAGACAGTGATGAGAGACGTGTCCATTGTGCCCCAGGTTGTCCATTGAAAAGCATTTCCCTCCCTCAGGCCTCCCTGTTGAACCATAAAAGCCGACAGTAGGAAAACTTAGACGCTGCACAGTTTTAGTTTGTCCTCGTAGCGTTTGAGACAATGTCAAATATATGCTAAGGTCTGCCATATGGCGGTGGATTCAAAGGCTTTGAAACAATTATTACGATGTTCTTTAGCGGAAAAAACTGTCTCGATCTGTCATCCCTCATATAGACGATGTCTGAAACCACTCTCTGTCTCTCTCTGTCTCTCTCTCTCTCTCTCTCTATCTCTGTCTCTCTCTCTCTCTCTCTCTCTCTCTCTCTCTCTGTCTGTCTCACTCTCTCTGTCTCTCTCTCTCGCTCTGTCTCTCTCTCTGTCTCTCTCTGTCTCTCTCTGTCTCTCTCTCTCTCTCTCTCTCTCTCTCTCTCTCTCTCTCTCTGTCTCTGTCTCTCTCTCTCTGTATCTCTCTCTCTGTCTCTGTCTCTGTGTCTCTCTGTCTCTCTGTCTCTCTCTATCTCTCTCTCTCTCTCTCTCTCTCTTGCTCTCTTTTTCTCCCTCCCGTCAAAAGACGAGTGCAGACAAAAGAGAGACATTTCCTCGGGATTTCCTGGAGTCTCTCTGTGTAATCTCTCTGTGTAGTATCTCTCTACAGGTATACTCTCTCTATGTAGTATCTCTCTACAGATGTAATCTCTCTGTGTAGTATCTCTGTGTAGTATCTCTACCCGGTGGAATATCTTTGTGTAATATCTCTGTGTAGTATCTCTCTGCAGGTATAATCTCTCTGTGGAGTATCTCTCTGCAGGTATAATCTCTCTGTGTAGTATCTCTCTACAGGTGTAATCTCTCTGTGTAGTATATCTCTACAGGTATAATCTCTCTGTGTAGTATCTCACTGCAGGTATAATCTCTATGTGTAGTATCTCTCTACAGGTGTAATCTCTCTGTGTAGTATCTCTCTGCAGGTATAATCTCTCTGTGTAGTATCTCTCTACAGGTATAATCTCTCTGTGTAGTATCTCTCTGCAGGTATAATCTCTCTGTGTAGTATCTCTCTGCAGGTATAATCTCTCTGTGTAGTATCTCTCTACAGGTATAATCTCTCTGTGTAGTATCTCTCTACAGGTATAATCTCTCTGTGTAGTATCTCTCTACAGGTATAATCTCTCTGTGTAGTATCTCTCTGCAGGTATAATCTCTCTGTGTAGTGTCTCACTGCAGGTATAATCTCTCTGTGTAGTATATCTCTACAGGTATAATCTCTCTGTGTTGTATCTCTCTGCAGGTATAATCTCTCAGTGTAGTATCTCTCTACAGGTATAATCTCTCTGTGTTAACTCTAATGAACTTATCCTCTGCAGCAGAGGTAACTCTGGGTCTTCCTTTCCTGTGGCGGTCATCATGAGAGCCAGTTAACTCTAATGAAGTTATCCTCTGCAGCAGAGGTAACTCTGGGTCTTCCTTTCCTGTGGCGGTCCGCATGAGAGACAGTTTCATCATAGCGCTTGATGTTTTTTTTTGCGACTGCACTTGAAGAAACGTTCACAGTTCTTGAAATGTTTGGTAAAGGCTGACTTTCATGTCTTAAAGTGATGATGATTATACCTGCAGAGAGATACTACACAGAGAGATTATACCTGTAGAGATATACTACACAGAGATATTATACCTGTAGAGAGATAGCTGACTCTCTGATCCAGAACCACGACAGTAGTGAGTCATTTAACAGACTCTCTCACCCAGAGACACCACAGTAGTAAGTCATTTAACAGACTCTCTCACCCAGAGACACCACAGTAGTAAGTCATTTAACAGACTCTCTCACCCAGAGACACTACAGTAGTGAGTCATTTAGCTGACTCTCTGATCCAGAACTCAAGGCTCCGTTTTAGGTTCACTATTGTTTTCACTATATATTTTACCTCTTGAGGATGTCATTCAGAAACATTATGTTAACTTTCATTGCTATGCCGACGACACACAGCTGTACATTTTGATGAAACATGGCGAAGTGCCAAAATTGCCCTCCCTGGAAGCCTGTGTTTCAGATATAAAGGAAGTGGATGGCGGCACATTTTCTACTTTTAAATTCGGACAAAACAGAGATACTTGTTCTAGGTCCCAAGAAACAAAGAGATCTTCTGTTGAATCTGACAATTAATCTTAATGGTTGTACAGTCGTCTCAAATAAAACTGTGAAGGACCTCAGTGTTACTTTGGACCCTGATCTCTCTTTTGACGAACATATCAAGACTGTTTCATTGACAGCTTTTTTCCATCTACGTAACATTGCAAAAATCAGAAACTTTCTGTCCAAAAATGATGCAGAAAAATTAATCCATGCTTTTGTCACTTCTAGTTTAGACTACTGCAATGCTCTACTTTCCGGCTACCCGGATGAAGCACTAAATAAACTTCAGTTAGTGCTAAATATGGCTGCTAGAATCCTGACTAGAACTCAAAATTTGATCATATTACTTCAGTGCCTCCCTACAATGACTTCCTGTTAAGGCTAGGACTGATTTCAAGGTTTTACTGCTAACCTACAAAGCATTACATGGGCTTGCTCCTACCTATCTCTCTGATTTGGTCCTGCCGTACATACCTACACGTACGCTACGGTCACAAGATTTAGGCCTCCTTACTGTCCCTAGAATTTCTAAACAAACAGCTGGAGGCAGGGCTTTCTCCTATAGAGCTCCATTTTTATGGAATGGTCTGCCTACCCATGTGAGAGACGGAGACTCGGTCTCAACCTTTAAGTCTTTACTGAAGACTCATCTCTTCAGTAGGTCCAATGATTGAGTGTAGTCTGCCCCAGGAGTGTGAAGGTGAACGAAAAGGCACTGGAGAGATGAACCGCCCTTGCTGTCTCTGCCTGGCCGGTTCCCCTCTTTCCACTGGGATTCTCTGCCTCTAACCCTATTACAGGGGCTGAGTCACTGGCTTACTGGGGCTCTTTCATACCGTCCCTAGGAGGGGTGCGTCACTTGAGTGGGTTGAGTCACTGACGTGGTCTTCCTGCCTTGGGTTGTGCCGTGGCGGAGATCTTTGTGGGCTGTACTCAGCCTTGTCTCGGGATGGTAAGTTGGTGGTTGAAGATATCCCTCTAGTGGTGTGGCGGCTGTGCTTTGGCATTGTGGATGGGGCTATATCCTGCCAGTTTGGCCCTGTCCGGGGGTATCGTTGTGTCTCCTGACCCCTCCTGTCTCAGCCTCCAGTATTAATGCTACAATTGCTTATACGTCAGGGGGCTAGGGTCAGTCTGTTAAATCTGGAGTATTTCTCCTGTCTTATCCTGTGTCCTATGTAAATTTAAGTACGCTCTCTCTAATCCTCTCTCTCTTTTTCTCTCTTTCTTTCTCTTTTTTCTTTCTCTCTCCCGCAGGACCTGAGCCCAAAGACCCTGCCTCAGGACTAGCCAAGTGACATTTAGTCCTGAGGTGCTGACCTGTTGCACCCTCTACAACCACTGTGATTATTATGATTTATTATTTATGATTTATTATTATTATTATTATTTGGTCACCTATGAACATTTGAACATTTTGGCCATGTTCTGTTATAATCTCCACCCGGCACAGCCAGAAGAGGACTGGCCACGCCTCATAGCCTGGTTCCTCCCTAGGTTTCTTCCTAGATTTTGGCCTTTCTAGGGAGTTTTTCCTAGCCACCGTGCTTCTACACCTGCATTGCTTGCTGTTTGTTGTTTTAGGCTGGGTTTCTGTACAGCACTTTGTGTCATCAGCTGATGAAAGAAGGGCTTTATAAATACATTTGAAAAATACATTTTAATTTAGCAGACGCTCTTATCCAGAGTCACTACAGTGGTGAGTCAATACATTAGTCCCCCGTGGGAATCAAACACACAATTCTTGTCATTGCAACTGCCATGCTCTACCAACTCCCTATAGGAGGTTCCCTATCTTTCCATAGCTCTCAAAGTAGAACAATGGGTTCTGAAAGCTGTCCGTCAGTCAGGCTGAGAGGAGACCTTGACCTAAGAAGAGAGCTTTACCTGAGAGGAGACCTTGACTTGAGAGGATGGATGCTTTGTGATTGACTTCTCCTCATGCCATCCGATTCTCCATCTGACTGTCCATTCAGAGGGTCCATCTAGAGGGTATATTCAGACTGTCCATCCAGACTGTCCATCCAGACTGTCCATCCAGACTGTCCATGCGACTGTCCATTCAGAGGGTCCTTCCAGACTGTCCATCCGACTGTCCATTCAGAGGGTCATTCAAGACTGTCCTTCGAGACTGTCCATCCAGACTGTCCATCCACAGAGCCATCCAGACTGTCCATCCAGACTGTCCATCCAGACTGTCCATCTAGAGGGTCCATCCAGAGGGTCCATGCAGAGGGTCCAACTAGAGGGTCCAACTAGAGGGTCCATCCAGAGGGTCCATCCAGAGTGTCCATCCAGAGTGTCCATCCAGAGGGTCCATCCAGAGGGTCCATCCAGAGTGTCCAACTAGAGGGTCCATCCAGAGGGTCCATCCAGAGTGTCCAACTAGAGGGTCCATGCAGAGGGTCCATCCAGAGGGTCCAACTAGAGAGTCCAACTAGAGGGTTCAACTAGAGGGTCCATCCAGAGGGTCCATCCAGAGGGTCCAACTAGAGAGTCCAACTAGAGGGTCCAACTAGAGGGTCCATCTAGAGGGTCCATCCAGAGAGTCCATCCAGAAGGTCCAACTAGAGGGTCCATCCAGAGGGTCCATCCAGAGGTTCCATCCAGAGGTTCCATCCAGAGGGTCCATCCAGAGGGTCCAACTAGAGGGTCCATCCAGAGGGTCCAACTTGAGGGTCCATCCAGCGGGTCCATCCAGAGGGTCCAACTAGAGGGTCCATCCAGAGGGTCCATCCAGAGGGTCCAACTCGAGGGTTCAACTAGAGGGTCAATCCAGAGGGTCCAACTATAGGGTTCAACTAGAGGGTCCAACTAGAGGGTCCATCCAGAGGGTCCAACTAGAGGGTTCAACTAGGGGGTTCAACTAGAGGGTCCAACTAGAGGGTCCATCCAGAGGGTCCATCCAGAGGGTCCAACTATAGGGTCCACCCAGAGGGTTCAACTAGAGGGTCCAACTAGAGGGTCCAACTAGAGGGTTCAACTAGAGGGTCCACCCAGAGGGTCTATCCAGAGCGTCCAACTATAGGGTCAATCCAGAGGGTCCAACTATAGGGTTCAACTAGAGGGTCCAACTAGAGGGTCCAACTAGAGGGTCCATCCAGAGGGTCCAACTAGAGGGTCCAACTAGAGGGTTCAACTAGAGGGTCCAACTAGAGGGTTCAACTAGGGGGTTCAACTAGAGGGTCCAACTAGATGGTCCATCCAGAGGGTCCATCCAGAGGGTCCAACAAGAGGGTCCATCCAGAGGGTCCAACTAGAGGGTTCAACTAGAGGGTTCAACTAGGGGGTCCAACTAGAGGGTCCAACTAGATGGTCCAACTAGAGGGTCCAACTATAGGGTTCAACTAGAGGGTCCAACTAGAGGGTCCAACTAGAGGGTCCATCCAGAGGGTCCAACTAGAGGGTTCAACTAGAGGGTCCATCTAGAGGGTCTAACGATAGGGTCCAACTATACTGCTTCTCCACCACTGTTCCTAAATGCTCTCTAGTGATCTTCATGTGGTGTACTTCTCGTCATTCTTCCCTTCATAACACACACACACACACACACACACACACACACACACACACACACACACACACACACACACACACACACACACACAACCATATTTGTATGTTAGAGGTGACTATCAGCCAGGCGAAGTGCACTCCATGTGTGTGTGTGTGTGTGTGTGTGTGTGTGTGTCTCTAGCCTGTATGTGGGCAGACAGACAGGTGGAACCCCTTGTGAACAGACAAACAGGTGGAACCCCTTGTCGACAGACAGACAGACAGGTGGAACCCCTTGTGGACAGACAGACAGGTGGAACCCCTTGTGGACAGACAGACAGGTGGAACCCCTTGTGGACAGACAGACAGGTGGAACCCCTTGTGGACAGACAGACAGGGGGAACCCCTTGTGGACAGACAGACAGGTGGAACCCCTTGTGGACAGACAGACAGGTGGAACCCCTTGTGGACAGACAGACAGGGGGAACCCCTTGTGGACAGACAGACAGGTGGAACCCCTTGTGGACAGACAGACAGGTGGAACCCCTTGTGGACAGACAGACAGGTGGAACCCCTTGTGGACTGACAGACAGGTGGAACCCCTTGTGGACAGACAGACAGGGGGAACCCCTTGTGGACAGACAGACAGGTGGAACCCCTTGTGGACAGACAGACAGGTGGAACCCCTTGTGGACAGACAGACAGGGGGAACCCCTTGTGGACTGACAGACAGGTGGAACCCCTTGTGGACAGACAGACAGGTGGAACCCCTTGTGGACAGACAGACAGGTGGAACCCCTTGTGGACAGACAGACAGGTGGAACCCCTTGTGGACAGACAGACAGGTGGAACCCCTTGTGGACAGACAGACAGGTGGACAGCAGCAGATGTTCATGTCATTGTTTAATCTCCGTGAGATGGAATAACTTGGTGTGTTTGCATGCTGTTTGTCTGATTTGTAATTATCCGTCTGTTAGGAGTACAGGCCATGTTAAGTTAGATGTCCTGGCAGATGTAGTCCCTTGACCGATTTCAACGCTTCATTTTCTAAGACCGCAAATGTTTTTTCCTGTGAAGTGCATCAGAAGACACTCTTCTATTCTGAAGGGTTAATGTCTGTGTATGAAGAAAGCCAAGTCTGTTTGTTTCCCCCCCCCCCCTTTGCAATATAACATTTTTGAATGAACTACCAGTTGGCTTTCGTCATGTCTTTGTTTCTTTGTTTGTTTGTTTATTCTAGACATGTTATCAAAGCTATTTATCTAAAAAGTACATTCCTGTTGCAGCAGCTAAAAATAGTGTTTTGAAAGAATAGGCCCTTGGTTCTCTGTAGCTTTTTCTCCCTATAGGGCTGAGAATTCCCCCAACTCAGTCTGTTTCCTTCTTAAAATCCAATCAGAAATAAGCTCTTCCCCTGCTAATCCAATCGTAATGTATCCCTCATCTTGATTGGTCCGTCTTCTACGGTGGCATATTTTATAGTTCATCCAGTCGGCAATGGAAGTTCAACCAAGCATAGTCTCAAGCTGTAGCAGGCACGGGTTCAGCTACTAT
>NC_092152.1:3191708-3251708 GCF_045791955.1 Oncorhynchus clarkii lewisi | reverse complement strand
CAATTTATTTAATTAGGCTTTTCAAATATTGGCTCCTTTGGGGGAGAAAAACAGTATTTGAAAAAACAATATTCTGCCTTTTTTTTAGTAATGTGTTGCAATTTGTCAGACAATTAGCAGTACTAATAAAATTTGTAGAGCTAATCAAAAGAATATGCTAAAACATTCTTCCTGCCGCCGGTCCACTGTCTGCTCACATTTAACTAGATGGTTTAAAAGAGGCTCCTGCCCCCCCCCCCCCCCCTTCCACTCCACTTAATCACCTAATTTGCATTTTCTATTGGTAAATCAAATGAAGCACCCGCAGCTTTTAACTTGATTGACTGTGGCCAAGGCTGCTCAGATGGGACTTTTTCTGCACAGAAAAGTAGTCCAATTTTAATGCTTCGAGAGGAGCAGTGCAGAGGAGAGAGGGGGGGAAAGAGAGAGAGAGAGAGGGGGGGGAGAGAGAGGGAGAGAGAGAGAGAGAGAGAGAGAGAGAGGGAGGGAGAAAGAGAGAGAGAAAGAGAAAAATGGAAAGGGGGAGTCCAGGTTCGAGCCAGGTTCCTACATTCAGGAAATCGCATTCACTCAACTAATTAAATTGATTTCCCCCTGTTTTTGTGTTTGCCAGCCAGCTAGAGGGTCTGATAGATAGAGGGGCTAGGTTAGCCAGCCAGCTAGTGGGTCTGATAGATAGAGGGGCTAGGTTAGCCAGCCAGCTAGTGGGTCTGATAGATAGAGGGGCTAGGTTAGCCAGCCAGCTAGCTAGGGGGTCTGATAGATAGAGGGGCTAGGTTAGCCAGCCAGCTAGCTAGGGGGTCTGATAGATAGAGGGGCTAGGTTAGCCAGCTAGAGGGTCTGATAGAGGAGCTAGGTTAGCCAGCCAGCTAGTGGGTCTGATAGATAGAGGGGCTAGGTTAGCCAGCTAGAGGGTCTGATAGAGGAGCTAGGTTAGCCAGCCAGCTAGTGGGTCTGATAGATAGAGGGGCTAGGTTAGCCAGCCAGCTAGCTAGGGGGTCTGATAGATAGAGGGGCTAGGTTAGCCAGCTAGAGGGTCTGATAGAGGGGCTAGGTTAGTCAGCCAGCTAGTGGGTCTGATAGATAGAGGGGCTAGGTTAGCCAGCCAGCTAGTGGGTTTGATAGATAGAGGGGCTAGGTTAGCCAGCCAGCTAGAGGGTCTGAAAGATAGAGGGGCTAGGTTAGCCAGCCAGCTAGAGGGTCTGATAGAGGGGCTAGGTTAGCCAGCCAGCTAGAGGGTCTGATAGATAGAGGTGCTAGATTAGCCAGCCAGCTAGTGGGTCTGATAGAGCGGCTAGTTTCAGTATTCTTCAGTGTCTACACACACACACACACACACACACACACACAGACACGCACACACGTACATGCACACACAGACACGCACACACGTACACGCACACACGTACATGCACACACAGACACACACACATACACGCACGCACACACACACACACTCACACACAGGGGCGACATCATGACCTGTATAATGTACATACTGGTATACCTGATCGATCACAGATCAATAGTTGCTCTGTCTAGATGACGGCGCTTTAGTCTGTGGTAAATGGTATCAAGGGAACGGCACGAGATGTTGTTAGCTACTGTTACACGCAATAAATATGGAGCAATATGAAGGTAGATTCATCATGTTGAACTGAACACAGACAAATATGAATCAAATATAAATATAAATATAAATAAACACATACAACAGTAGATACCGAGCATATCTGACAGTACTACAGTAGATTACTCATCTCATATGTATCTAATATATGTATAGAATATGTATATAAAGTATACTGCATCCTTCACTATCTATTTTTTACTATCTATTGCATCTTAGCATCTGTCACTGCTCATACATATATTTTATACTAATATATTCTCATCCATATATTATATACTCATAAATTCTCATCCATATATTATATACTTATATATTCTCATCCATATATTATATACTCATATATTCTAATCCCTTTATTATATACTCACATATTCTCATCCATATATTATATACTCATATATTCTAATCCCTTTATTATATACTCACATATTCTCATCCATATATTATATACTCATATATTCTAATCCCTTTATTATATACTCATAAATTCTCATCCATATATTATATACTTATATATTCTCATCCATATATTATATACTTATAAATTCTCATCCATATATTATATACTTATACATTCTCATCCATA
Source organism: Oncorhynchus clarkii lewisi (assembly GCF_045791955.1). Lineage (NCBI taxonomy): Eukaryota > Metazoa > Chordata > Actinopteri > Salmoniformes > Salmonidae > Oncorhynchus > Oncorhynchus clarkii. The sequence continues at coordinate 3,249,489 of NC_092152.1, read as the reverse complement.
TATTATATACTCATATATTCTCATCCATATATTATATACTTATACATTCTCATCCATATAGTATATACTTATACATTCTCATCCATATATTTTCTACTTATATATTCTAAATAATATTTTTGCAGGAATCTCCTTGCGAATGATTTTGCCGAAGATTGTATCACCGCCGGGCTGGGCAACCTGAGCTTTTGCTATCTCATACATTATATACTTATATATTCTCATCCATATATTATATACTTATACATTCTCATCCATATATTATATACTCATATATTCTCATCCATATATTATATACTTATATATTCTCATCCATATATTTTATACTTATACATTCTCATCCATATATTATATACTCATATATTCTCATCCATACATTATATACTCATGTATTCTCATCCATACATTATATACTTACATATTCTCATCCATATATTATATACTCATATATTCTCATCCATACATTATATACTCATGTATTCTCATCCATACATTATATACTTATATATTCTCATCCATATATTTTATACTTATACATTCTCATCCATATATTATATACTTATACATTCTCATCCATATATTTTATACTTATATATTCTCAATAATATTTTTGCAGGAATCTCCTTGCGAATGATTTTGCCGAAGATTGTATCACCGCCGGGCTGGGCAACCTGAGCTTTTGCTATCTCATACATTATATACTTATATATTCTCATCCATATATTATATACTTATACATTCTCATCCATATATTATATACTTATACATTCTCATCCATATATTTTCTACTTATATATTCTAAATAATATTTTTGCAGGAATCTCCTTGCGAATGATTTTGCCGAAGATTGTATCACCGCCGGGCTGGGCAACCTGAGCTTTTGCTATCTCATACATTATATACTTATATATTCTCATCCATATATTATATACTTATACATTCTCATCCATATATTATATTCTCATATATTCTCATCCATATATTATATACTTATATATTCTCATCCATATATTTTATACTTATACATTCTCACCCATATATTATATACTCATATATTCTCATCCATACATTATATACTCATGTATTCTCATCCATACATTATATACTTACATATTCTCATCCATATATTATATACTCATATATTCTCATCCATACATTATATACTCATGTATTCTCATCCATACATTATATACTTATATATTCTCATCCATATATTTTATACTTATACATTCTCATCCATATATTATATACTTATACATTCTCATCCATATATTTTATACTTATATATTCTCAATAATATTTTTGCAGGAATCTCCTTGCGAATGATTTTGCCGAAGATTGTATCACCGCCGGGCTGGGCAACCTGAGCTTTTGCTATCTCATACATTATATACTTATATATTCTCATCCATATATTATATACTTATACATTCTCATCCATATATTATATACTTATACATTCTCATCCATATATTATATACTTATATATTCTCATCCATATATTATATACTTATACATTCTCATCCATATATTATATACTCATATATTCTCATCCATATATTTTATACTAATATATTCTCATCCATATATTATATACTTATACATTCTCATCCATATATTATATACTTATACATTCTCATCCATATATTATATACTTATACATTCTCATCCATATATTATATACTTATACATTCTCATCCATATATTATATACTTATATATTCTCATCCATATATTTTATACATACAGTCGGAAGTTTACATACACTGAGGTTGGAGTCATTAAAACTTGTTTTTCAACCACTCCACAAATCCTTGTTAATCAAACTATCTTTTTGGCAAGTTGGTTAGGACATCTACTTTGTGCATGACACAAGTCATTTTCCAACAATTGTCAACAGACAGATGAATTCACTTATAATTCACTGTTTCACAATTCCAGTGGGTCAGAAGTTTACATACACTAAATTGACTGTGACTTTAAACAGTTTAGAAAATTCCAGAAAAATACGTCATGGAGTTAGAAGCTTCTGATAGGCTAATTGACATAATTTGAGTGTCACACTCGTGAGGAAAGACGGCGTGTGCAGAGTTCCACATCTTTATTTCCGTGAAACTTCAAAAAACAATAAACCAACAACGAAATGTGAAAGTAGTGGTGCACATGCACAAACACAAAACAATTTCCGACAAACACAAGTGGGAAAAATGGCTACCTAAATATGATCCCCAATTAGAGGTAACGATTGGGAACCATCTAATTGGGAACCATACAAAACATCAACATAGAAATATTGAGCTAGAACACCCCCTAGTCACGCCCTGACCTATTACACCATAGAGAACCAAATGATCTCTATGGTCAGGGCGTGACAGTAACCCCCCCCCCCCCCCCCGCCAAAAGGTGCGGACTCCGGCTGCAAAACCTGAAACCAAATGGGGGGATTAGGGGGGGTGACTAGTGTCGTTGGCGGCTCCGGTGGGGTCGTAGCCACCCCCATATCCCGGATACAACCATGACGCTGAAATAAAGATGTAGAACGCTACACACGCTACGCCTTGGTCCGTCTTTCCTCACGAGCGTGACAGAATATCCCACTAAGCAAGGACCAAGCACCCTTCCTGAAATGACTGCCACCTGTGCCAGCTCCAAGGCCGGAGACTTCCTCTGCGCCAGTGCCCAGTCCAGGTGCGGCGTCCAGCCCAGCTCCATGGCAGGAGCCTTCCCCGGTGACCAGTCCAGTTCACCAACAAGTATCTATCTAGTGCTGGTAATACCAGTTCACCATCAACACAGCATTCTGTGTTATAGTTTGTGTATTTGCGTGTGTTTCAGGAGATGGCTTCCTGAAATCCTTCAGCAGCTGATTGGTCGACTCCCCGATTAATTGGAGAGCTGACCCCGCCCCCTCGTCAGGACACAGCTGTCTCCAATTTCCAATGCCTTCTGAAGCTATAAAAGCCAGTGTTCTGTTTTTTCAGGGGAGAGATTGATTGTGATAGAGATCATTGTTGAGAGAGGGGGTAATGGCTGAGGGGTATAGCATGTTGGTCGTTGGTATGTACTATGTTAGTTGTTGTTGGTAGCAGCTTTGGTATGTTCTGTGTTTGTCAGAGCTTCTTTAATGGCCTGAGTTAGTTTTTTCTCAGTTTTGTTGTGAAGTGGATTGTTTAATATTCTGGGAGTGCTTAGGCAAGAGGCCCGTGGGCATACATATACCCGTAGTATATTCACTGTCTAGGCACACTAGGTAAGACCTGGGCGGACCACCCCCTGTATTTTGGTTAGGGCACCAGGTGGTGCTAAGTTAGGTAAGTATTGGTTAGGCAGGTAAGGTAGGAGAGGGGGCTTCGATATTTACTTTCTTTGCTTTGGTTCTGTCCAGCCCCTTTTCCCCATATTTCCGTGTGAAGGAATAAATTCCTAGTAAGTGGAAAATTCTGCCTTTTGTCATCCTTACTCGCATCTAGAGTCCATACCTCTTTCACTTCACAGAGAGTTGAGTTGTAGCAGGGTGTTGCATTCCCTCTTCACAGAGGCATGCGTAACAGAGACAACGATAGACAGCTGCCGCTGATTGGGAACCATACCAGGCCAAACAAAGAAATACAAAACACAGAACAAAAACATAGTATGCTCACGCCCTGACCAAACCAAAAATAGAGACATAAAAAAAGGAACTAAGGCCAGAACGTGACATACTTAATGAATATGATGTCAGTTCGGTTGTCATCTGAGACATTCTCATCAATGATAGGATGAAATAAACTGTACAGTGGAAAGTCTACACATTATAGTTATTAGATTCACATGGCATTGTTGTGCAATTTAAATGTTTGAATATGAAATTATTTGGGATGGGATGAAATGTGATTTTAGTTTCTACAACATGAGAATTGGGTTTTCATGAGTGAATTAGGCCCGACTCAGTGGCACGCCCATGTGAAGAGACATTGGTTATAAACTATAAAACAAGCCCTCCTCTACCTTCCTATATAAAGCCTTGATGACAATATAACTTCTTGTTCCGGGGACATTAAGGCGACGGCCTTGACGTTAGAAGGACAGGTGACACTTACAGGGCAAAGCCAATCTCAGCTACCTAACGAAATTAGCATTGAATTCCCACGTGAAGAGGACAATCGACACGTCGAATATGATGAATTTCGACAATACCAGCCATAATATAGCATGAACATGGCAACGGGATATGAACTTAGAACTCTGATTCACTCCAGCCGCCAAGCGCGGACTGGGAAAGAACAGACAGTATACCGTCTACCACACAACAACATTACTAAAACGGGTACAGTTTACCACCAGAGACACTCTTCAAAGGATGGAAGAACTCTTGGGCAACACGGCCTTCCATCTATCACCAACCTATTGAAGCGCAGCTCAGAGTAAATATTCATTGCATTTTCCTTTTCCAATGGTGGTTAATTTAGAAGATCCTGTATTTACGTTAGAGTAACTGCCTACGGCCCGATAGAGACATCGCTTCTCCCTTTGTTCTTCAGTCTTCCCGCGCTTTCACTCAAACCCAGCCCCCTTTTCTTTGGGTAACCAGCTGTCATATCTGTTCTGTCCACTAGGGACGTTTTCCTTTATGACATAATTTGTAATCAATGTATAGAAGCACAAGCAGTTCGCTACACTCGCATTAACATCTGCTAACCTTGTGTATGTGACAAATAAAATTTGATTTGATTTGGTTCATTCTGTGTAGATGTAATTCTGTGTGATTAGTCAAGTATTTAGTAAATAAATATTTAAACCCAATTTTATATTGCTGATTCAACTTGTTAGCCAGGGTTCGTGAAGATTATTTTGTTGTGCCCTGACTCTCTAGTTTATTACATTTACGTGATTAGCTCAATCAGGTAATATTAATTACATAGAAAGTATTTTATAGAATAGCATGTCATATCACTTAATCCGGCATAGCCAAAGGCACGACAAAATCTACTGCTGGTAAAACCAGTTCATCAACATCATCATGTTTATTACATGAGAAAACCTTCCGGCTGTTTTACATTGTTGGAATCTCTGACAATTTATTTTTTTAATTTAACTAGGCAAGTCAGTTAAAGAACAAATTCTTATTTACAATGACGGCCAAGGAACAGTGGGTTAACTGCCTTGTTCAGGGGCTAAACGAAAGATTTGTACCTTTTTACCAGCTTGGGGATTCAATCTATTAACATTTCGGTTATTGGCCCAACACTCTAACCACTAGACTACCTGCTGCCCCAATAGGCTACCTGCTGACTAGGCTACCTGCTGACCTAGGATGGTAAATGCAATTTATTTCTCATTTAAATATGATAAAGAAATTATAATCAACAAATCCAAAGTTACCTTTTTTTATTGCAAACCAAAAAAAATGAATAACAAATTCACTATATGGAATAACAGGTGAGTTCTCATTGGCAAACAATATTTCAAAGGAACTTGTTTTCAGTTCCTACCGCTTCCACTGGATGTCACCAGTCTTTGGAATGTGGTTGAGGTTATTAATTTGTGCAATGAAGAAGTAGGGCCAACTAGGAACTGCGTAACACTGTTGAGAGTTGTGCAAGACTTGAAAAGTAGCTTGGTTTGTTGTGTTCCTGTATTGAACACAGATAGACCCGTCTTCAATTTGATCGATTATTAACATATAAAAATACCTAAAGTTGTATTACAAAAGTAGTTTGAAATATTTTGGCAATGTTTATAGGCAACTTTGAAATATTTTGTAGTGACGTTGGGCATTTTGGAAGCTGTTTTTTTCTGGATCAAGCGCGCCAAATAAATGGACATTTTGGATATATATGGACGGAATTAATCGAACAAAAGGACCATCTGTGATGTTTATGGGACATATTGGAGTGCCAACAGAAGAAGCTCGTCAAAGGTAAGGCATGTTTTATATTTTATTTATGCGTTTTGTGTGGTGTTTTGCGACAGTACAATTGTAAAACCAAGGGCACACTTATACAATTACTAATCTATGGGAATAGGGGCCATAATGAAAGTTCCGGAAGGGATCCGTGACAGATTGAGATGCAGCCCAAGCAAATAAACAAATATCTCTCGCTTAAACAGATGGAAATTTGACAGGGGATTTTATTTCTTATTACGTTAATTTGATTTCTGTGGGTGTGTGGAAAATTGTAGGCTAAAGTTAAAGAATATGTGGTTCATTTTCTCATTATGAAACAATTGGTTGTAAAATGTAGAGTGGAAGAAATGACCAGGTCTTTGATGCCATTCCATTCGATCCGTTCCGTCCATTACTACGAACCGATCTCCCCTCAGCAGCCTCCTGTGGATTCCATGCCATAAAGGAAAAATCACCCAAAGTATGTGACTGCTGTTGTTAAGTGCGCCTTTCGCTTGCTGGTTTGCATTGGAAATGATTGGATGTGCTGTTTATTCCACCAGAAAGTCTGCCCTCCATCTTTAAAATGAATCGTAAGAGGGGACGAATCAATTTCCTGGTGTAATATACATAACGGTTGGAGCCTATTCAATGATTTTACAGTCAAGCCTGTTTTGGTTGTGACTGTTTTGAGTCATTCCACAGTGACCCTGGCGACCGGCGACAAAAAACGAGCCTGTAAAAACGACTATCTCTCCCAGGTGTTGTTGCATCAGGAACAGTGTGACAAGGCCAAGTGTGTTTGGAGATTTATCTACGAGTGCTGCTACGATAGAGTCACGGGTTGAACAGATGTTACTGTATGAGGGGCAATGACAGACAGACAGAAACTCTCTCTCTCTCTCTCTCTCTCTCTCTCTAAATGTGTTGTGTTTTCTCCTCTCCGTCCAGCACAGTAAATATGTTGTGTTCTGATAATCACCATGAAGATGGAGGGACTGATATAATCACCATGAGGATGGAGGGACTGATATAATCACCATGAGGATGGAGGGACTGATATAATCACCATGAGGATGGAGGGACTGATATAATCACCATGAGGACTGATATGATCACCATAAGGACGGAGGGACTGATATAATCACCATGAGGACTGATATAATCACCATGAGGATGGAGGGACTGATATAATCACCATGAGGACTGATATAATCAACATGTGGATGGAGGGACTGATATAATCACCATGAGGACTGATATAATCACCATGAGGATGGAGGGACTGATATAATCACCAAGAGGATGGAGGGACTGATATAATCACCATGAGGATGAAGGGACTGATATAATCACCATGAGGATGAAGGGACTGATATAATCACCATGAGGATGGAGGGACTGATATAATCAACATGATGATGGAGGGACTGATATAATCACCATGAGGACTGATATAATCACCATGAGGATGGAGGGACTGATATAATCACCATGAGGACTGATATAATCACCATGAGGATGGAGGGACTGATATAATCACCATGATGATGGAGGGACTGATATAATCACCATGAGGATGGAGGGACTGATATAATCACCATGAGGATGGAGGGACTGATATAATCACCATGAGGATGGAGGGACTGATATAATCACCATGAGGATGGAGGGACTGATATAATCACCATGAGGATGGAGGGACTGATATAATCACCATGAGGATGGAGGGACTGATATAATCACCATGAGGATGGAGGGACTGATATAATCACCATGAGGACTGATATAATCACCATGATGACTGATATAATCACCATGAGGACTGATATAATCACCATGAGGACTGATATAATCACCATGAGGATGTAGGGACTGATAAAATCACCATGAGGATGAAGGGACTGATATAATCACCATGAGGACTGATATAATCACCATGAGGATGGAGGGACTGATATAATCACCATGAGGACTTATATAATCACCATGAGGATGAAGGGACTGATATAATCACCATGAGGATGGAGGGACTGATATAATCACCATGAGGACTGATATAATCACCATGAGGATGAAGGGACTGATATAATCACCATGAGGACTGATATAATCACCATGAGGACTGATATAATCACGATGAGGATGGAGGGACTGATATAATCACCATGAGGATGGAGGGACTGATATAATCACCATGAGGACTGATATAATCACCATGAGGATGGAGGGACTGATATAATCACCATGAGGATGGAGGGACTGATATAATCACCATGAGGATGGAGGGACTGATATAATCACCATGAGGACTGATATAATCACCATGAGGATGAAGGGACTGATATAATCACCATGAGGATGGAGGGACTGATATAATCACCATGAGGATGGAGGGAATGATATAATCACCATGAGGACAGATATAATCACCATGAGGATGAAGGGACTGATATAATCACCATGAGGATGGAGGGACTGATATAATCACCATGAGGACTGATATAATCACCATGAGGATGGAGGGACTGATATAATCACCATGAGGATGGAGGGACTTATATAATCACCATGAGGATGGAGGGACTGATATAATCACCATGAGGACTGATATAATCACCATGAGGACTGATATAATCACCATGAGGACTGATATAATCACCATGAGGATGAAGGGACGGATATGATCACCATGAGGATGGAGGGACTGATATAATCACCATGAGGATGGAGGGACTGATATAATCACCATGAGGATGGAGGGACTGATATAATCACCATGAGGATGGAGGGACTGATATAATCACCATGAGGATGGGGGGACTGATATAATCACCATGAGGATGGAGGGACTGATATAATCATCATGAGGATGGAGGGACTGATATAATCACCATGAGGACTGATATAATCACCATGAGGATGGAGGGACTGATATAATCACCATGAGGATGGAGGGACTGATATAATCACCATGAGGATGGAGGGACTGATATGATCACCATGAGGATGGAGGGACTGATATAATCACCATGAGGAATGATATAATCACCATGAATACTGATATAATCACCATGAGGATGGAGGGACTGATATAATCACCATGAGGACTGATATAATCACCATGAGGATGGAGGGACTGATATAATCACCATGAGGATGGAGGGACTGATATAATCACCATGAGGATGGAGGGACTGATATAATCACCATGAGGACTGATATAATCACCATGAGGATGGAGGGACTGATATAATCACCATGAGGATGGAGGGACTGATATAATCACCAAGAGGATGGAGGGACTGATATAATCACCATGAGGATGGAGGGACTGATATAATCACCATGAGGATGGAGGGACTGATATAATCACCATGAGGATGAAGGGACTGATATAATCACCATGAGGATGGAGGGACTGATATAATCACCATGAGGATGGAGGGACTGATATAATCACCATGAGGACTGATATAATCACCATGAGGATGGAGGGACTGATATAATCACCATGAGGATGGAGGGACTGATATAATCACCATGAGGATGGAGGGACTGATATAATCACCATGAGGATGGAGGGACTGATATAATCACCATGAGGATGGAGGGACTGATATAATCACCATGAGGATGGAGGGACTGATATAATCACCATGAGGATGGAGGGACTGATATAATCACCATGAGGATGGAGGGACTGATATAATCACCATGAGGATGGAGGGACTGATATGATCACCATGAGGACTGATATAATCACCATGAGTATGGAGGGACTGATATAATCACCATGAGTATGGAGGGACTGATATAATCACCATGAGTATGGAGGGACTGATATAATCACCATGAGGATGGAGGGACTGATATAATCACCATGAGGATGGAGGGACTGATATGATCACCATGATGATGAGGGACTGATATAATCACCATGAGGACTGATATAATCACCATGAGGATGAAGGGACTGATATAATCACCATGAGGATGTAGGGACTGATATAATCACCATGAGGATGGGGGGACTGATATAAATCAGAGGATGGAGGGACTGATATAATCACCATGAGGATGGAGGGACTGATATAATCACCATGATGATGGAGGGACTGATATAATCACCATGAGGACTGATATAATCACCATGATGATGGAGGGACTGATATAATCACCATGAGGATGGAGGGACTGATATAATCACCATGAGGATGGAGGGACTGATATAATCACCATGATGATGGAGGGACTGATATAATCACCATGAGGATGAAGGGACTGATATAATCACCATGAGGATGGAGGGACTGATATAATCAACATGAGGACTGATATAATCACCATGAGGATGGAGGGACTGATATAATCACCATGAGGATGGAGGGACTGATATAATCACCATGAGGATGGAGGGACTGATATAATCATCATGAGGATGGAGGGACTGATATAATCAACATGATGATGGAGGGACTGATATAATCACCATGAGGATGGAGGGACTGATATAATCATCATGAGGATGGAGGGACTGATATAATCACCAAGAGGATGGAGGGACTGATATAATCATCATGAGGATGGAGGGACTAATATAATCACCATGAGGATGTAGGGACTGATTTACACCATGAGGATGGAGGGACTGATTTACACCATGAGGATGGAGGGACTGATATAATCACCATGAGGACTGATATAATCACCATGAGGATGGAGGGACTGATATAATCACCATGATGATGGAGGGACTGATATAATCACCATGAGGACTGATATAATCACCATGAGGATGGAGGGACTGATATAATCACCATGAGGATGGAGGGACTGATATAATCACCATGAGGATGGAGGGACTGATATGATCACCATGAGGATGGAGGGACTGATATAATCACCATGAGGAATGATATAATCACCATGAATACTGATATAATCACCATGAGGATGGAGGGACTGATATAATCACCATGAGGACTGATATAATCACCATGAGGATGGAGGGACTGATATAATCACCATGAGGATGGAGGGACTGATATAATCACCATGAGGATGGAGGGACTGATATAATCACCATGAGGACTGATATAATCACCATGAGGATGGAGGGACTGATATAATCACCATGAGGATGGAGGGACTGATATAATCACCAAGAGGATGGAGGGACTGATATAATCACCATGAGGATGGAGGGACTGATATAATCACCATGAGGATGGAGGGACTGATATAATCACCATGAGGATGAAGGGACTGATATAATCACCATGAGGATGGAGGGACTGATATAATCACCATGAGGATGGAGGGACTGATATAATCACCATGAGGACTGATATAATCACCATGAGGATGGAGGGACTGATATAATCACCATGAGGATGGAGGGACTGATATAATCACCATGAGGATGGAGGGACTGATATAATCACCATGAGGATGGAGGGACTGATATAATCACCATGAGGATGGAGGGACTGATATAATCACCATGAGGATGGAGGGACTGATATAATCACCATGAGGATGGAGGGACTGATATAATCACCATGAGGATGGAGGGACTGATATAATCACCATGAGGATGGAGGGACTGATATGATCACCATGAGGACTGATATAATCACCATGAGTATGGAGGGACTGATATAATCACCATGAGTATGGAGGGACTGATATAATCACCATGAGTATGGAGGGACTGATATAATCACCATGAGGATGGAGGGACTGATATAATCACCATGAGGATGGAGGGACTGTTATAATCACCATGAGGATGGGGGGACTGATATAATCACCATGAGGATGGAGGGACTGATATAATCACCATGAGGATGGAGGGACTGATATAATCACTATGAGGATGGAGGGACTGATATAATCACCATGAGGACTGATATAATCACCATGAGGATGGAGGGGCTGATATAATCACCATGAGGACTGATATAATCACCATGAGGATGAAGGGACTGATATAATCACCATGAGGACTGATATAATCACCATGAGGATGGAGGGACTGATATAATCACCATGAGGACTGATATAATCACCATGAGGATGAAGGGACTGATATAATCACCATGAGGATGGAGGGACTGATATAATCACCATGAGGATGGAGGGACTGATATAATCACCATGAGGATGGGGGGACTGATATAATCACCATGAGGATGGAGGGACTGATTTACACCATGAGGATGGAGGGACTGATATAATCACCATGAGGACTGATATAATCACCATGAGGATGGAGGTGAAATAAGATAGCAGATTCTTGAGCTGATAGGCAGGAGAGATGTCGCTTGGAATGTAGGTGAAGTGATAAGGTGTGTGTGTGTATACGTGAGAGAGAGGGCAGACATCTTCACCTGAGACACACACACAGATATACAGTAAACACAAACATGAAACATGGAGCAGCAGTCCCCAGACACAGAGCCTCATGCTCCCTCGGTTTATAAGCATCATTATCTCCAACCTCTCCTCATGCTCCCTCTGTCTGTAAACATCATTATCCCCAATCTCTCCTCATGCTCCCTCGGTTTATAAACATCATTATCTCCAACCTCTCCTCATGCTCCCTCTGTCTGTAATCATCATTATCCCCAACCTCTCCTCATGCTCCACCGGTTTATAAACATCATTATCTCCAACCTCTCCTCATGCTCCCTCGGGTTATAAACGTCATTATCTCCAATCTCTCCTCATGCTCCCTCTGTCTGTAAACATCATTATCTCCAATCTCTCCTCATGCTCCCTCGGTTTATAAACATCATTATCTCCAACCTCTCCTCATGCTCCCTCGGGTTATAAACATCATTATCTCCAATCTCTCCTCATGCTCCCTCTGTCTGTAAACATCAGTATCTCCAACCTCTCCTCATGCTCCCTCGATTTATAATCATCATTATCCCAAACTTCTCCTCATGCTCCCTCTGTCTGTAAACATCATTATCTCCAACCTCTCCTTATGCTTCCTCGGTTTATAAACATCCTTATCTCCAATCTCTCATCATGCTCCCTCTGTCTGTAAACATCATTATCCCCAACCTCTCCTCATGCTCCCTTTGCTGTAAACATAATTTTCTCCAACCTCTCCTCATGCTTCCTCGGTTTATAAACAGCATTATCTCCAACCTCTCCTCATGCTCCCCCGGTTTATAAACATCATTATCTCCAACCTCTCCTCATGCTCCCTCTGCCTGTCAACATCGTTATATCCAACCTCTCCTCATGCTCTCTCGGTTTATAAACATCATTATCTCCAACCTCTCCTCATGCTCCCTCTGTCTGTAAACATCATTATCTCCAACCTCTCCTCATGCTCTCTCGGTTTATAAACATTATTATCTCCAACCTCTCCTCATGCTCCCTCTGTCTGTAAACATAATTATCTCCAACCTCTCCTCATGCTCCCTCGGTTTATAAATATCATTATCTCCAACCTCTCCTCATGCTTCCTCTGCCTGTCAACATCGTTATCTCCAACCTCTCCTCATGCTCCCTCGGTTTTTAAACATCATTATCTCCAAACTCTCCTCTTGCTCCCTCTGTCTGTAAACATCATTATCCCCAACCTCTCCTCATGCTCCCTTTGCTGTAAACATCATTATCTCCAACCTCTCCTCATGCTCCCTCGGTTAATAAACAGCATTATCTCCAACCTCTCCTCATGCTCTCTCGATCTATAAACATCATTATCAGGCTCCATATGGTTCAGGAGGAATAATGGAAACATCCCTTTAAGCTGAAAGCATTAGCGCATGTCTGTCCCAACCCACCGCTATTCTCTCCTGAACAAATTATGAAGGTGCACCCTTGGATCAGGTTTGTGTGTGTGTGTGTGTGTGTGTGTGTGTGTGTGTGTGTGTGTGTGTGTGTGTGTGTGTGTGTGTGTGTGTGTGTGTGTGTGTGTGTGCGTGCATGCGTGCGTGCGTGCGTGCGTGCGTGCGTGCGTGTGTGCATGCGACTGTCATTGTCAGCATTATCAGAGATCTTCCCTGGATGTGAAGGGCTTTGCTCTGCCACCTGTTCATGTTCTGTTCTGTCCCTCTAATGTTCCTCTGTAGCTGTTTATTTGGTTTTCTCAGCCGCATGTGTCCCCATGTCAGATGAGATTTCTGATACCTCACAGTCACAAGCAGTCCATTCAATTAGGTCAAAAATGTAATTGCTATTAACTTTGATAGGTAAACTGTAAATATACATTTTGAAATACTATACACTTGTACATTATACCTCATGTACAACCTTTTAGTAAGATATGTATGTGTAAAAAACTAAACCTCTAATCACAGACATTTTATATGCCTCTATAAAAGCTCAAAGCTGGCTGATAAAAATAAGATATATAATTATCAGCTCTGAGCTCTTATAGAGACGTTTGAAAATGGCTGTGATTAGAGGTTTAGTTTTATACACATAAATATCTTACTAAAAGGTTGTACATGAGGTATAATGTACAAGGAGGTAGTATTTCAATCCGGGTTTGGTGAGAGAACGATTTAACAAACGAACATATTTCATTTATTTTTAAGCAATCAAATATGAATCCCTCTCCTAATGTACTTTAGTATTTTTTAAAAGTTAGAGTTCCACAATTTTTTTATTTTTTTTAAATAAAATTTAAAAAAAAAAGGTGATGTGGCCAATAAAACCTGAGCCAAGGCTCCTAGAAACCAATTTGATGTTTCAACTGATGCCCTCCCACCGGAGGATTTGTGTTGCCGTGGTTCCCAGATGCTATCTCTGTGATCGTTGTGGGCTTTCTAATACCGTAATGACTTTCAGGTGAAACCACACGTGTCTGCCGCAGTCAACAACTGTCCCAGAGAGTAGAGAGACAGTTATGGCAGCCTGCCTAGAGAGACAGTTATGGCAGCCTGCCTAGAGAGACAGTTATGGCAGCCTGCCTAGAGAGACAGTTATGGCAGCCTGCCTAGAGAGTAGAGAGACAGTTATGGCAGCCTGCCTAGAGAGACAGTTATGGCAGTCTGCATAGAGAGATAGTTATGGCAGCCTGCCTAGAGAAACAGTTATGGCAGCCTGCCTAGAGAGTAGAGAGACAGTTATAGCAGCCTGCCTAGAGAGTAGAGAGACAGTTATGGCAGCCTGCCTAGAGAGACAGTTATGGCAGCCTGCATAGAGAGATAGTTATGGCAGCCTGCCTAGAGAAACAGTTATGGCAGCCTGCATAGAGAAACAGTTATGGCAGCCTGCCTAGAGAAACAGTTATGGCAGCCTGCATAGAGAAACAGTTATGGCAGCCTGCCTAGAGAGTAGAGAGACAGTTATGGCAGCCTGCCTAGAGAGACAGTTATGGCAGTCTGCCTAGAGAGTAGAGAGACAGTTATGGCAGCCTGCCTAGAGAGACAGTTATGGCAGCCTGCCCAGAGAAACAGTTATGGCAGCCTGCCCAGAGAAACAGTTATGGCAGCCTGCCTAGAGAGACAGTTATGGCAGCCTGCCCAGAGAGACAGTTATGGCAGCCTGCCCAGAGAGACAGTTATGGCAGCCTGCCAAGAGAAACAGTTATGGCAGCCTGCCTAGAGAGTAGAGAGACAGTTATGGCAGCCTGCCTAGAGAGACAGTTATGGCAGCCTGCCCAGAGAAACAGTTATGGCAGCCTGCCTAGAGAGTAGAGAGACAGTTATGGCAGCCTGCCTAGAGAGATAGTTATGGCAGCCTGCCTAGAGAAACAGTTATGGCAGCCTGCATAGAGAAACAGTTATGGCAGCCTGCCCAGAGAAACAGTTCTGGCAGCCTGCCTAGAGAGTAGAGAGACAGTTATGGCAGCCTGCCTAGAGAGACAGTTATGGCAGCCTGCCCAGAGAAACAGTTATGGCAGCCTGCCTAGAGAGTAGAGAGACAGTTATGGCAGCCTGCCTAGAGAGACAGTTATGGCAGCCTGCCCAGAGAAACAGTTATGGCAGCCTGCCTAGAGAGTAGAGAGACAGTTATGGCAGCCTGCCTAGAGAGACAGTTATGGCAGCCTGCCCAGAGAAACAGTTATGGCAGCCTGCCTAGAGAGTAGAGAGACAGTTATGGCAGCCTGCCTAGAGAGATAGTTATGGCAGCCTGCCTAGAGAAACAGTTATGGCAGCCTGCATAGAGAAACAGTTATGGCAGCCTGCCCAGATAAACAGTTCTGGCAGCCTGCCTAGAGAGTAGAGAGACAGTTATGGCAGCCTGCCTAGAGAGACAGTTATGGCAGCCTGCCCAGAGAAACAGTTATGGCAGCCTGCCTAGAGAGTAGAGAGACAGTTATGGCAGCCTGCCTAGAGAGACAGTTATGGCAGCCTGCCCAGAGAAACAGTTATGGCAGCCTGCCTAGAGAGTAGAGAGACAGTTATGGCAGCCTGCCTAGAGAGACAGTTATGGCAGCCTGCCCAGAGAAACAGTTATGGCAGCCTGCCTAGAGAGTAGAGAGACAGTTATGGCAGCCTGCCTAGAGAGATAGTTATGGCAGCCTGCCTAGAGAAACAGTTATGGCAGCCTGCATAGAGAAACAGTTATGGCAGCCTGCCCAGAGAGACAGTTATGGCAGCCTGTCTAGAGAGACAGTTATGGCAGCCTGCCTAGAGAGTAGAGAGACAGTTATGGCAGCCTGCCTAGAGAGACAGTTATGGCAGTCTGCCTAGAGAGTAGAGAGACAGTTATGGCAGCCTGCCTAGAGAGACAGTTATGGCAGCCTGCCCAGAGAAACAGTTATGGCAGCCTGCCCAGAGAAACAGTTATGGCAGCCTGCCTAGAGAGACAGTTATGGCAGCCTGCCCAGAGAGACAGTTATGGCAGCCTGCCCAGAGAGACAGTTATGGCAGCCTGCCCAGAGAAACAGTTATGGCAGCCTGCCCAGAGAAACAGTTATGGCAGCCTGCCTAGAGAGACAGTTATGGCAGCCTGCCCAGAGAAACAGTTATGGCAGCCTGCCCAGAGAAACAGTTATGGCAGCCTGCCTAGAGAGACAGTTATGGCAGCCTGCCCAGAGAGACAGTTATGGCAGCCTGCCCAGAGAGACAGTTATGGCAGCCTGCCCAGAGAAACAGTTATGGCAGCCTGCCCAGAGAGACAGTTATGGCAGCCTGCCTAGAGAGTAGAGAGACAGGTATGGCAGCCTGCCTAGAGAGACAGTTATGGCAGCCTGCCTAGAGAAACAGTTATGGCAGCCTGCCTAGAGAGACAGTTATGGCAGCCTGCCCAGAGAGACAGTTATGGCAGCCTGCCTAGAGAGACAGTTATGGCAGCCTGCCTAGAACATATTTCATTTATTTTTAAGCAATCAAATATGAATCCCTCTCCTAATGTACTTTAGTCTTTTTAAGAAGTTAGAGTTCCACAATTTTGTTATTTTTTTTAAATAAAATTTAAAAAAAAGGTGATGTGGCCAATAAAACCTGAGCCAAGGCTCCTAGAAACCAATTTGATGTTTCAACTGATGCCCTCCCACCGGAGGATTTGTGTTGCCGTGGTTCCCAGATGCTATCTCTGTGATCGTTGTGGGCTTTCTAATACCGTAATGACTTTCAGGTGAAACCACACGTGTCTGCCGCAGTCAACAACTGTCCCAGAGAGTAGAGAGACAGTTATGGCAGCCTGCCTAGAGAGACAGTTATGGCAGCCTGCCTAGAGAGTAGAGAGACAGTTATGGCAGCCTGCCTAGAGAGACAGTTATGGCAGCCTGCATAGAGAGATAGTTATGGCAGCCTGCCTAGAGAGACAGTTATGGCAGCCTGCCTAGAGAGTAGAGAGACAGTTATAGCAGCCTGCATAGAGAGTAGAGAGACAGTTATGGCAGCCTGCCTAGAGAGACAGTTATGGCAGCCTGCATAGAGAGATAGTTATGGAAGCCTGCCTAGAGAAACAGTTATGGCAGCCTGCATAGAGAAACAGTTATGGCAGCCTGCCCAGAGAGACAGTTATGGCGGCCTGCCTAGAGAGACAGTTATGGCAGCCTGCCTAGAGAGTAGAGAGACAGTTATGGCAGCCTGCCTAGAGAGACAGTTATGGCAGCCTGCCCAGAGAGACAGTTATGGCAGCCTGCCTAGAGAGTAGAGAGACAGTTATGGCAGCCTGCCTAGAGAGACAGTTATGGCAGCCTGCCTAGAGAAAAAGTTATGGCAGCCTGCATAGAGAAACAGTTATGGCAGCCTGCCTAGAGAGACAGTTATGGCAGCCTGCCCAGAGAGACAGTTATGGCAGCCTGCCTAGAGAGACAGTTATGGCAGCCTGCCCAGAGAGACAGTTATGGCAGCCTGCATGGAGAAACAGTTATGGCAGCCTGCATAGAGAAACAGTTATGGCAGCCTGCCCAGAGAGACAGTTATGGCAGCCTGCCTAGAGAGACAGTTATGGCAGCCTGCCTAGAGAGTAGAGAGACAGTTATGGCAGCCTGCCTAGAGAGACAGTTATGGCAGCCTGCCTAGAGAGTAGAGAGACAGTTATGGCAGCCTGCCTAGAGAGACAGTTATGGCAGCCTGCCCAGAGAGACAGTTATGGCAGCCTGCCTAGAGAGTAGAGAGACAGTTATGGCAGCCTGCCTAGAGAGACAGTTATGGCAGCCTGCCTAGAGAAAAAGTTATGGCAGCCTGCATAGAGAAACAGTTATGGCAGCCTGCCTAGAGAGACAGTTATGGCAGCCTGCCCAGAGAGAATGTTATGGCAGCCTGTCCAGAGAGACAGTTATGGCAGCCTGCCCAGAGAAACAGTTATGGCAGCCTGCCTAGAGAGTAGAGAGACAGTTATGGCAGCCTGCCTAGAGAGTAGAGAGACAGTTATGGCAGCCTGCCTAGAGAGACAGTTATGGCAGCCTGCCCAGAGAGACAGTTATGGCAGCCTGCCCAGAGAGACAGTTATGGCAGCCAACCCAGAGAAACAGTTATGGCAGCCTGCCCAGAGAAACAGTTATGGCAGCCTGCCTAGAGAGTAGAGAGACAGTTATGTCAGCCTGCATAGAGAGACAGTTATGGCAGCCTGCCTAGAGAGACAGTTATGGCAGCCTGCCCAGAGAGACAGTTATGGCAGCCTGCCCAGAGAGACAGTTATGGCAGCCTGCCCAGAGAAACAGTTATGGCAGCCTGCCCAGAGAGACAGTTATGGCAGCCTGCCTAGAGAGACAGTTATGGCAGCCTGCCTAGAGAAACAGTTATGGCAGCCTGCATAGAGAAACAGTTATGGCAGCCTGCCTAGAGAGACAGTTATGGCAGCCTGCCCAGAGAGACAGTTATGGCAGCCTGCCTAGAGAGACAGTTATGGCAGCCTGCCTAGAGAGACAGTTATGGCAGCCTGCATAGAGAGACAGTTATGGCAGCCTGTATAGAGAGACAGTTATGGCAGCCTGCCTAGAGAGACAGTTGTGGCAGCCTGCCTAGATAGACAGTTATGGCAGCCTGCCTAGAGAAACAGTTATGGCAGCCTGCATAGAGAGACAGTTATGGCAGCCTGCATAGAGAGACAGTTATGGCAGCCTGCATAGAGAGACAGTTACGGCAGCCTGCATAGAGAGACAGTTATGGCAGCCTGCATAGAGAGACAGTTATGGCAGCCTGCATAGAGAGACAGTTATGGCAGCCTGCATAGAGAGACAGTTATGGCAGCCTGCACAGAGAGACAGTTATGGCAGCCTGTATAGAGAGACAGTTATGGCAGCCTGTATAGAGAGACAGTTATGGCAGCCTGTATAGAGAGACAGTTATGGCAGCCTGCCTAGAGAGACAGTTATGGCAGCCTGTATAGAGAGACAGTTATGGCAGCCTGCCTAGAGAGACAGTTATGGCAGCCTGCCTAGAGAGACAGTTATGGCAGCCTGTATAGAGAGACAGTTATGGCAGCCTGCCTAGAGAGACAGTTATGGCAGCCTGTATAGAGAGACAGTTATGGCAGCCTGCCTAGAGAGACAGTTATGGCAGCCTGCCTAGAGAGACAGTTATGGCAGCCTGTATAGAGAGATAGTTATGGCAGCCTGCCTAGAGAGACAGTTATGGCAGCCTGTATAGAGAGACAGTTATGGTTGCCTGCATAGAGAGACAGTTATGGCAGCCTGCATAGAGAGACAGTTATGGCAGCCTGTATAGAGAGACAGTTATGGCAGCCTGCCTAGAGAGACAGTTATGGCAGCCTGCCCAGAGAGACAGTTATGGCAGCCTGTATAGAGAGACAGTTATGGCAGCCTGTATAGAGAGACAGTTATGGCAGCCTGTATAGAGAGACAGTTATGGCAGCCTGTATAGAGAGACAGTTATGGCAGCCTGCATAGAGATACAGTTATGGCAGCCTGCATAGAGAGACAGTTATGGCAGCCTGTATAGAGAGACAGTTATGGCAGCCTGTATAGAGAGACAGTTATGGCAGCCTGCTAAATATGCCCGAGCTTTAGTTAGCTACTTCCATTGGTTACAAGAGGGTTCTGTGATGAGTCGTGGGCCCCAAGTTCAAGCTTGGAAAACAAAGAACGTTCAAGGGGAGAAAAAACAGCTTTTGATGAATGCATGTATGGGTGTGGGGGGGTGGGTCAATCAATATAAGTTGTGTCTCTTATGCATAAGTAACATCTACGTTCTGTACATATAGTAGATAACACAAGGAGTAATTGGATGGATTATTTTATTTAGCTTTTTTAACTACAGTTTTCTGATTTCTGTGTTTATATATTTTATACTTTGTATGTTGACTTGGTGTAAATTCCTCTGTCTGCACGTCTACTGCATGACTTATTAACCTTTAACCTTTAGTGGGCAGCATTTATTGGTAGTCTTAAACAAATCAACTTTGAAGCAAAAGTTTACACCTCATACACATGGTTATGGACTTTAGAAAAATGTTTTTAGTTTGCATCCCAATACGTCAACGTCACAGAAGACGGAAATAAAACAAAACCGTTTGACATAGAAACAATGGATTTTCTGCAGTTTTTTTAGGGGGGGGGAAATCATGTTTATTATTTATGAAATTATGACCAGGTCATTTGACTACAGGAAAAGGCTACTAAAGTCAAATTCCGGGTATGTATATAATAAATAAAAATAACTTAGCGAATCACATTGAGATTAAAGGGGGTCAAAGTATCATAATGTTTTAACCTCTGACTCCTTTTTTTTTGTTGTTTTTTTTCACCTAAAATGAAATACCCAAATCTAACTGCCTTCAGACCCTGAAGCAAGGATATGCATATTCTTGATACCTTTTGAAATGAAACACTTTGAAGTTTGTGGAAATGTGAAAGAAATGTAAGGAGAATATAAAACATTAGATCTGATAAGAGATCATACATAGAAAAAAAATGTTTTTTTTTGTATTTTCTTTGCATCGTCATCTTTGAAATGCAAGAGAAAGGCCATAATGCATTATTCCAGCCCAGGTGCAATTTAGATTTTGGTCACTAGATGGCATGAGTGTATGTGCAAAGTTTCAGACTGATCCAATGAACCATTCCATATCTGATCAAAATGCTATATCAAGACTGCCCAAATGTGCCTAATTTGTTTATTAATTAATAACGTTTCATGTTCATAACTGTACACACTCCTCAAACAATAGCATGGTATTCTTTCACTGTAATAGCTACTGTAAATGTGTCAGTGTAGTTAGATTAACAAGAATTTAAGCTTTCTGCCCATATCAGATATGTCTATATCCTGGGCAATGTTCTTGTTACATACAACCTCATGCTAATCCCATTAGCCTGCGTAAACTCAATCGTCCCGCATGGGACCCACCAATCCTGAAGAAGTTTGAGTTCAGGTTATTTGCTCTGCTAGGCCACAACATTAGGAGTCGATCTCAGGTTATTAACGATTTTGGAAATGGTGGTTAAATTGCCCCGAAATTGCAGAGTTGTCAATGGAAATGTTGATATTTGTTCAGGGATGACGCTGGACAGATGGTGGCTCTGTCTGATCTAACTGGAAACACTTTTTCCTTACGTCCATCTCCATGCGGCTGCTGTTGCTGACCTGGCAATTTCCACTAGAAGTTGAGAGGCGCCTAAGTGACCGGTGTTGCGGGAGACAGATGGACAGACGCAGGGCTCTTTTTGGGTGTCTTGTGCCACACACTAAAATTTGAAGTGTGGGTCTTTCAGCAGGCCGGCTGGTTCCCTATGGAACCGCGTGGCGGGACTCTTGGGCCCTTCAATGGCTCTTAGCATTTTCTTTTCACAGGCGCTCTGC
The DNA here is from genome assembly GCF_045791955.1 of Oncorhynchus clarkii lewisi. NCBI lineage: Eukaryota > Metazoa > Chordata > Actinopteri > Salmoniformes > Salmonidae > Oncorhynchus > Oncorhynchus clarkii. The sequence goes on along the minus strand of NC_092152.1, from coordinate 3,227,434 downwards.
TGACAAGTAACACTTGGAGTGTCCTCCTCATCAACACATTTCATCCAAAGAGGTTTGTCTAGACTAGAGCCTAGGGACATCCTCTCTCTCTCTCTCTCTCTCTCTCTCTCTCTCTCTCTCTCTCTCTCTCTCTCTCTCTCTCTATCCCCATTTCTCTCTCCCAATCTCTAATATATGTCTCTCTCTTGTTCTCACTCTCTTGCTCTCCCTCCTTCCTTCCCTACCTCTCTATCTCTCTTTCTTTCTCTCTCTCTTTCTCTATTTCTCTCTCTCTCTTGCTCTCCCTCCTTCCTTCCATACCTCTCTCTCTCTCACCCTTTTTCCCCATTTCTCTCTCCCAATCTTTCATATCTCTCTCGCTCTCCCTCCCTCCTTCTCTACCTTTCTCTCTCTCTTTCTCTCTCTCTCTCTCTTACTGCCTCTCTCCCTCTGCCTCTCTCCATGCTCGCTGACAGACAGCTGAAGTACCCTTGGGATGTAGACTTCTCTCTAAAACAGTGTCAGTCCAGTCTGAAGTATAACAGGATAGCTTTATCATCGAGATAAATGCAGGCTTAGTTTGTGCTGTTAAATTAAACCTCCAAACCTCTATCTGACTGGTGGCTCTCTGAGATATATCATGGGTGATCTCACCCCAGTGAGTGTAAAACAAAAAAAGTGTACCGGATTGACGGCTTGTTGGCAAACTTCTTCAATGGTTTTTCAAAGAAAACATTTGTGTTGCCTAAAATGTTTTGGCCTATCAAAACATATGATATGAGGCTCTCATATCACATTAAAACTCTGTTATCTTCACCTTTTGACACAGTTTGTGCTGTGTGCGTTGGCCTTCTGTCGCTGTCTCTGTCTGTGGCTTTCCATCCACAACCAGTGTTGGGCTTTTGGGAGTCAGACGTCGGACCGTTGGGACGACCCGGTCCCCATGCTTATCTTCCCCCACAATTCAATGTGGTCTCATCCAGAGGCCCCAGCTCGTTTGTTCCCCTCGGCCGTAACTCCAGGTACAGAGCTGCTTTTGTTCCAGGCCTCCACATGGCTGAATAACTGAATACAGTCAGGCAGCCAGACAGGCCGGAGGGGTATTCTATCACGGTCCTTTGTCCTGGCTCTTAGTCTCCTTGTTGCAGTCCCTTTACACTGGAGAATAGTCCCCATCACGCTCCCCTCAGACAGGAGAATAGTCCCCATCACAGTCCCCTCAGACAGGAGAATAGTCCCCATCACGCTCCCCTCAGACAGGAGAATAGTCCCCATCACGCTCCCCTCAGACAGGAGAATAGTCCCCATCACAGTCCCCTCAGACAGGAGAATAGTCCCCATCATGCTCCCCTCAGACAGGAGAATAGTCTTCATCACACTCCCCTCAGACAGGAGAATAGTCTTCATCACACTCCCCTCAGACAGGAGAATAGTCTTCATCCCACTCCTCTTAGACAGGAGAATAGTCTTCATCACGCTCCCCTCAGAGAGGAGAATAGTCTTCATCACACTCCTCTTAGACAGGAGAATAGTCTTCATCACACTCCTCTTAGACAGGAGAATAGTCTTCATCATGCTCCCCTCAGACAGGAGAATAGTCTTCATCACACTCCCCTCAGACAGGAGAATAGTCTTCATCACACTCCTCTTAGACAGGAGAATAGTCTTCATCACGCTCCCCTCAGACAGGAGAATAGTCTTCATCACACTCATCTTAGACAGGAGAATAGTCTTCATCACGCTCCCCTCAGACAGGAGAATAGTCTTCATCACACTCCTCTTAGACAGGAGAATAGTCTTCATCACACTCCTCTTAGACAGGAGAATAGTCTTTATCACACTCCTCTTAGACAGGAGAATAGTCTTCATCACACTCCCCTCAGACAGGAGTATAGTCTTCACCACACTCCCCTCAGACAGGAAAATAGTCTTCATCACACTCCTCTTAGACAGGAGAATAGTCCCCATCAGACTCCCCTCAGACAGGAGAATAGTCCCCGTCACGCTCCCCTCAGACAGGAGAATAGTCTTCATCACACTCCTCTTAGACAGGAGAATAGTCTTCATCACGCTCCCCTCAGACAGGAGAATAGTCTTCATCACACCCCTCTTAGACAGGAGAATAGTCTTCATCACGCTCCCCTCAGACAGGAGAATAGTCCCCGTCGCAGTCCCTTTCCACTGTAGAATAGTCCCCAAGGTTTTCTGGGGTGGAGGATGTGTCTCTCTCGGTCAGCCTGGAGTAACTGTGTGTGACTGAACAATTTACCCTGCACCGCAAGACAGCTGGATCAGGATAAATAATTGTGTGTGATGTATTTATGGGCATTTATTTTTTCACAAGCAGCAATCTCTGTTCCTGGATATAATGCTTCAGGTGGGGTTCAGACAGTGTGTGACTGGTCTGTCTGGTCTAGTCTAAATGTGTTTATGTCATTTTTGTTTTGTAGAAATGTGTCTGAATCTGCCTGAATTATAATGCTTCAAGGGTTTGGAACAGTGTGGGTCTGGTCTTGTCTTAACGTGGTGTGCCTGTATTACAGCGCTGTTGTTATTGTCAGAAACCAAAGCTGTCGACGATATGAGAGACGCTGCTCAACCAGGGGTTTGTGTCTGAAATGGCACCCTATTCTCCTAGAAATAGTGCACTACTTTTAACCAGAGCCATATGGGCCCAGGTCAAAAGTAGTACACTACATAGGAATTAGGGTGCCATTTTGGAATAAGTCGGGAAATAATATAATGCGTCTTTCCACCCAAATGGATGTGTGATTGAGGAGCCAGGGATTGTGGGAATTGGAGGGTATTGGGGGTATTGGGGGTATTGTGGGTATTGAAGGGTATTGGAGGGTATTGGGGATATTGGAGGGTATTGGGGGTATTGGGGATATTGGAGGGTATTGGGGATATTGGAGGGTATTGGGGTTGTTGGAGGGTATTGGGGGTATTGGAGGGTATTGGGGGTATTGGAGGGTATTGGGGGTATTGGAGGGTATTGGGGGTATTGGGGATATTGGAGGGTATTGGGGGTATTGGGGATATTGGAGTGTATTGGGGGTATTGGGGATATTGGAGGGTATTGGGGGTATTGGAGGGTATTGGGGGTATTGGAGGGTATTGGGGATATTGGGGGTATTGGGGGTATTGGAGGGTATTGGGGATATTGGGGGAATTGGGGGTATTGGAGGGTATTGGGGATATTGGAGGGTATTGGGGGTATTGGGGGTATTGGAGGGTATTGGGGGTATTGGGGGTATTGGGGGTATTGTGGTTATTGGGGATATTGGAGGGTATTGGGGGTATTGGGGGAATTGGGGGTATTGAGGAGCCAGGCTGTAACGCTCGTCATTGGGAGAGAGAGAGGAGGACCAAGGTGCAGCGTGATAAGTATTCATATTCTCTTTTAATGAAAACGAATACTTGCCAAAAAACAACAAAACACGAGAACAAAAAGAAAACAGTCCTGAACGGTGAAATATAAATACAGAACAGAAAATAAACACCCACGCAACACAGGTGGAAAATGGCTACCTAAGTATGATTCTCAATCAGAGACAACTAACGACACCTGCCTCTGATTGAGAACCATACATACCAGGCCAAACTCAAAAACCAACATAGAATATAGAACATAGACTACCCACCCCAACTCACGCCCTGACCATACTAAAACAAAGACATAACACAGGAACTAAGGTCAGAACGTGACACAGGTATTGTGGGTATTGTGATTACTGGGTTTTTTATGGATATTGGTGGTATTGGGGGGCATTGTGGGTATTGGGGGGCATTGTGGGTATTGGGGGGTATTGGGGGTATTGGGGTACTGGAGGGTATTGTGGGTATTGGGGGTATTGGGGATATTGTGAAACCAATGAGCAGTGGTTCCAGATAACTGATCTCCCTGTCAGAACTGTTCACGGTGGTAAGGTGACTCAGCAAATAACTGCCTTTAGTGATGTCGTAATCATACTGTTACAGTGGGTTCTATCATAACAAAATGACCAATGGTTAACCTCAGCGCTGACTGTAGCATTATAGGTTCGGGGGTGTGTCAGCAATATTTTTACTATTTTCACAGCCAGAATTTGTGGGCACAGTAGCTGGCGGTGGAGCGAAATGGCTGGGTTTTGATGAATGAACAAGTTTGTGGGTGTGTCGAGGCTTGGCGCCCTCGATGGCCAATCGGAAATTGCTCCACGGCTAAATATATGGTTGCTTCAAGTTCACTTATTCATGGTAGTTTATGTATTGCATTGTCATCAACTCCAATTCCAATATTAGTCTGTTGTAGCTTAATTAATTAGTTAAATAGCATTTCCTGAATTTGCTGAGTTTTTTTTAACATGTATACAGACCACATTGTTCTAGTTACCTAGCTTCAATTTAGAAATGCACTGCTATTAAGGATCCGCCCCATTTTTTCAATTTTAAAATGACATCCCCAAATCTAACTGCCTGTAACAAGGATATCTAACTACCTGAAGCAAGGATAGGCATATTCTTGGTACCATTTGAAAGGAAACGATGTGGAGTTTGTGGAAATGTGAAAGGAATGTAGGAGAATAAAAGATCCAAAAAAAAAAACGTTTTGGGCAACTAAAAAGGGCAACAAAAAAGTCCAAAATATTTTAAAAGCCCTTAATTTATAGGCTACTTGGCTAATGGCTACTTGACTAATGGCTACTTGACTAATGGCTACTTGGCTAATGGCTACTTGACTAATGGCTACTTGGCTAATGGCTACTTGACTAATGGCTACTTGGCTAATGGCTACTTGACTAATGGCTACTTGACTAATGGCTACTTGGCTAATGGCTACTTGACTAATGGCTACTTGGCTAATGGCTACTTGACTAATGGCTACTTGGCTAATGGCTACTTGACTAATGGCTACTTGGCTACTTGGCCACTTGGCTACTTGTCTACTTGGCTACTTGGCCACTTGGCTACGTAGCTACTCGACTACCTGGCTACTTGACTGCTTGGCTACTTGGCTACCTGACTACTTGACTACTTGTCTACTTGGCTACTTGGCTACCAGACCACGTGTCTACTTGGCTACTTGAATGCTTGGCTACTTGATTACTTGGCTACTTGGCTACTTGGCCACCTGACTACTTTGCTACTTGACTACTTTTCTACTTGTCTACTTGGCTAATTGACTATTTGGCTAATTGACTACTTGGCTACTTGACTACTTGACTACTTGGCTACTTGGCTACTTGGCTACTTGTCTACTTGGCTACTTGGCTAATGGCCAGGATAAAAAGAAGAACCAGTCTGTTGCTGCTGTACTGGCCTTGATTAAGAGGAAGATAGGCTATGCTTGGTTTTCTATCAAATTTGATGAAATAGGAGGGAAAAACAATAGTTTTGTTATGTTTCTAAATACAAGATTCACCAGCATAAATGTCACTTCTCTAGTCATGGCCAGGAAGGCTGTGCTTCTGCTCTCTGTGAGTCATGGCCAGGAAGGCTGTGTGCTTCTGATCACTGTGAGTCATGGCCAGGAAGGCTGTGCTTCTGCTCACTGTGAGTCATGGCCAGGAAGGCTGTGTGCTTCTGATCACTGTGAGTCATGGCCAGGAAGGCTGTGCTTCTGCTCACTGTGAGTCATGGCCAGGAAGGCTGTGCTTCTGCTCACTGTGCTACTGTTAAGACCTACTATTTGTAGGTCTTACAACTTCCATTTTTGCGCTGCATGAAATTGTCACTTTTGTGCTTGTTTATAAGGACACACCTCAAATAGTGCCACCCCTCCCACCTCTCCACCCCTCCCACCTCTCCACCCCTCGGCGTAAGTGAACTGATGTTAGTCAGGTAAATTACCGAACCTGACGTTATGGCTAGAAAATGCCAGTGCGACAGTTTTTATGTCGAAATTGAAAACTGTTGTGCGTTTGACACATGCGCCTCCTTAAAGTCAGTAGAAAATAGAGCCCTGAATGATATTGTACTAATTGATAATTGATAAATCAGTGAGAAATCATGACTCATCATGAATCCTGAATAACTTCAATGACTATGTATATGTATATATATATATATATAATGTGTTTGATTGATCCAAAACAAGTGAACAACTGCTAAGAGATAAATCTGGATGGAAAGAAAGAAAAGCTTTCATTTAGAGCACAGAGTAACCTTACCTATACATTTAGATAGAACCTTACCTATACATTTAGATAGAACCTTACCTATACATTTAGATAGAACCTTACCTATACATTTAGATAGAATCTTACCTATACATTTAGATAGAATCTTACCTATACATTTAGATAGAACCTTACCTATACATTTAGATAGAACATGAGAGCACAGACTAACCTTACCTATACATTTAGATAGAACCTTAACTATACATTTAGATAGAACATGAGAGCACAGACTAACCTTACCTATACATTTAGATAGAACCTTACCTATACATTTAGATAGAACATGAGAGCACAGACTAACCTTACCTATACTTTTAGATAGAACCTTACCTTACAATCGAGAGCATCCTGGCAGGCTGTATCACCGCCTGGTACGGCAACTGCTCCGCCCACAACCGTAAGGCTCTCCAGAGGGTAGTGAGGTCTGCACAACGCATCACCGGGGGCAAACTACCTGCCCTCCAGGACACCTACACCACCCGATGTCACAGGAAGGCCATAAAGATCATCAAGGACAACAACCACCCGATCCACTGCCTGTTCACCCCGCTATCATCCAGAAGGCGAGGTCAGTACAGGTGCATCAAAGCTGGGACCGAGAGACTGAAAAACAGCTTCTATCTCAAGGCCATCAGACTGTTAAACAGCCACCACTAACATTGAGTGGCTGCTGCCAACACACTGACCCAACTCCAGCCACTTTAATAATGGGAATTGATGTAAAATATATCACTAGCCACTTTAAACAATGCTACCTAATATAATGTTTACATACCCTACATTATTCATCTCATATGTATATGTATATACTGTACTCTATATCATCTACTGCATCTGTATGTAATACATGTATCACTAGCCACTTTAACTATGCCACTTTGTTTACATACTCATCTCATATGTATATACTGCACTCAATACCATCTACTGTATCTTGCCTATGCCGCTCTGTACCATCACTCATTCATACATCTTTATGTACATATTCTTTATCCCCTTACACTTGTGTCTATAAGGTAGTAGTTTTGGAATTGTTAGCTAGATTACTTATTGGTTATTACTGCATTGTCGGAACTAGAAGCACAAGCATTTCGCTACACGAAAAAAATAATAATAATTGGTTTGATTGATTGATTTGATTTACCTATACATTTAGATAGAACATGAGAGCACAGACTAACCTTACCTATACATTTAGATAGAACCTTACCTATACATTTAGATAGAACATGAGAGCACAGACTAATCTTACCTATACATTTAGATAGAACCTTACCTATACATTTAGATAGAACCTTACCTATACATTTAGATAGAACCTTACCTATACATTTAGATAGAACCTTACCTATACATTTAGATAGAACATGAGAGCACAGACTAATCTTACCTATACATTTAGATAGAACCTTACCTATACATTTAGATAGAACCTTACCTATACATTTAGATAGAACATGAGAGCACAGACTAACCTTACCTATACATTTAGATAGAACCTTACCTATACATTTGGATAAAACCTTACCTATACATTTAGATAGAACCTTACCTATACATTTAGATAGAACATGAGAGCACAGACTAACCTTACCTATACATTTAGATAGAACCTTACCTATACATTTAGATAGAACCTTACCTATACATTTGGATAAAACCTTACCTATACATTTAGATAGAACGTGAGAGCACAGACTAACCTTACCTATACATTTAGATAGAACCTTACCTATACATTTAGATAGAACCTTACCTATACATTTGGATAAAACCTTACCTATACATTTAGATAGAACGTGAGAGCACAGACTAACTTTACCTATACATTTAGATAGAACCTTACCTATACATTTGGATAGAACCTTACCTATACATTTAGATAGAACCTTACCTATACATTTAGATGGACCATGAGAGGACAGCCTAGCCTTACCTATACATTTAGATAGAATCCTTACCTATACTTAGTTCCCTGGCTGTCAAGAACCAGTGAGCAGAGTGCCGTTCTTCAATGGACACAACAGGAAACATACGGTAAGAAGAGACAAAACACCACCAGTCTGTCTCTTATGGTTGATAATAATACCCCGCAGACACACTACAGTACACAGCGTTAAGGCAATCTCACCATCAGGGGAATGGCATAATGGATGCCTTTTCCAGGTTTATCCTGTTCAGCCATTGTTGCTAAAAGCTAACAAGTGTCCTTGTAAAGCCATTCACCAGGTCTTAGGCTAACCATCTGACTTGCTGCGGAGTAAATTAAAAGCTTTAAAAGCACAAGTAGCACCAAACGCGTTGGCAGGATTCCATATCTACTGTGGTACTAACTGGTGCAATTTAAGTGAAGCATCTGGCTGAAATAGTAGCAGGGAGGTAGAAAACCGTTGCATACCGGGGTTTTTCCTGCCCCCTCTGTATGCTGCCTGCCTGGCATGCCAAAGTCAGGTCTGATTCAATAACAGTTTGGAGTGTGAATTGTCATAGAACTCTGAGACAAGGTCTGAAGCCCGAGAAACTACTCTGTATGTTGAGGCTTCTCCCTCTGAGATGTGGTTTGAAGTCAGAGAGACAACTCTGTATGTTGAGGCTTCTCCGTCTGAGATGAGGTCTGATGCCTGAGAGACTACTCTGTATTTTTAGTAGTCTCTCCCTCTGAGACGAGGTCGGAAGCCTGAGAGACTACTCTGAATGTTGAGTAGTCTTTCCCTACTGATGGAATCACTAAGATTAGAATGTAACTGATGGGTTCACTTATATTAAAACATTAATGAAGGGTTCACTTCGATTAGAATGTTACGGACGGGTTCAATTAGATTGGAATGTTACTGAAGGGTTCACTTAGATTAGAATGTTACTGACGGGTTCAATTAGATTAGAATGTTACTGAAGGGTTCACTTAGATTAGAATGTTACTGACGGGTTCACTTATATTAGAATGTTACTGATGTGTTCACTTAGATTAGAATGTTACTGAAGGGTTCACTTAGATTAGAATGTTACTGACGGGTTCACTTAGATTAGAATGTTACTGAAGGGTTCACTTAGATTAGAATGTTACTGAAGGGATCAATTAGATTAGAATGTTACTGAAGGGTTCACTTAGATTAGAATGTTACTGAAGGGATCAATTAGATTAGAATGTTACTGAAGGGTTTAATTAGATTAGAATGTTACTGAAGGGTTCAATTAGATTAGAATGTTACTGAAGGGTTCACTTAGATTAGAATGTTACTGAAGGGATCAATTAGATTAGAATGTTACTGAAGGGTTTAATTAGATTAGAATGTTACTGAAGGGTTCAATTAGATTAGAATGTTACTGAAGGGTTCAATTAGATTAGAATGTTACTGAAGGGTTCACTAATATTAGAATGTTACTGAAGGGTTCAATTAGATAAGAATGTTACTGACGGGTTCAATTAGATTAGAATGTCACTGACTGGTTCACTTAGATTAGAATGTTACTGAAGGGTTCAATTAGATTAGAATGTTACTGAAGGGTTCACTTAGATTGGAATGTTACTGACGGGTTCACTTAGATTAGAATGTTACTGAAGGGTTCACTTAGATTAGAATGTTACTGAAGGGTTCACTTATATTAGAATGTTAGTTACTGAAGGGTTCACTTAGATAAGAATGTTACTGACGGGTTCAATTAGATTAGAATGTCACTGACTGGTTCACTTAGATTAGAATGTTACTGAAGGGTTCACTTAGATTAGAATGTTACTAAAGGGTTCACTTAGATTAGAATGTTACTGACGGGTTCACTTAGATTAGAATGTTACTGAAGGGTTCACTTAGATTAGAATGTTACTAACGGGTTTAATTAGATTAGAATGTTACTGAAGGGTTCAATTAGATTAGAATGTTACTGAAGGGTTCAATTAGATTAGAATGTTACTGAAGGGATCACTTAGATTAGAATGTCACTGACTGGTTCCCTTATATTAGAATGTTACTGAAGGGTTCACTTATATTAGATTGTTACTGACGGGTTCACTTAGATTAGAATGTTACTGACGGGTTCACTTAGATTAGAATGTTACTAAAGGGTTCACTTAGATTAGAATGTTACTGAAGGGTCCAATTAGATTAGAATGTTACTGACGGGTTCAATTAGATTAGAATGTTACTGACGGGTTCACTTATATTAGAATGTTACTGACGGGTTCAATTAGATTAGAATGTTACTGAAGGGTTCACTTAGATTAGAATGTTACTGAAGGGTTCACTTATATTAGAATGTTACTGAAGGGTTCACTTAGATTAGAATGTTACTGAAGGATTCACTTAGATTAGAATGTTACTGAAGGGTTCACTTAGATTAGAATGTTACTGACGGTTTCACTTAGATTAGAATGTTACTAAAGGGTTCACTTAGATTAGAATGTTACTGAAGGGTCCAATTAGATTAGAATGTTACTGACGGGTTCAATTAGATTAGAATGTTACTGACGGGTTCACTTATATTAGAATGTTACTGACGGGTTCAATTAGATTAGAATGTTACTGACGGGTTCAATTAGATTAGAATGTTACTGAAGGGTTCACTTAGATTAGAATGTTACTGAAGGGTTCAATTAGATTAGAATGTTACTGACGGGTTCAATTCAATTAGAATGTTACTGAAGGGTTCACTTAGATTAGAATGTTACTGAAGGATTCACTTAGATTAGAATGTTACTGAAGGGTTCACTTAGATTAGAATGTTACTGACGGGTTCACTTAGATTAGAATGTTACTGAAGGGTTTAATTAGATTAGAATGTTACTGAAGGGTTCAATTAGATTAGAATGTTACTGACGGGTTCACTTAGATTAGAATGTTACTGACGGGTTCAATTCAATTAGAATGTTACTGAAGGGTTCACTTATATTACAATGTTTCTGACGGGTTCAATTAGATTAGAATGTTACTGAAGGGTTCACTTATATTACAATGTTTCTGACGGGATCAATTAGATTAGAATGTCACTGACTGGTTCACTTATATTAAAATGGTACTGAAGGGTTCACTTAGATTAGAATGTTACTGAAGGGTTCACTTAGATTAGAATGTTACTGAAGGGATCAATTAGATTAGAATGTTACTGAAGGGATCAATTAGATTAGAATGTTACTGAAGGATTCACTTAGATTAGAATGTTACTGAAGGGTTCACTTAGATTAGAATGTTACTGACGGGTTCACTTAGATTAGAATGTTACTGAAAGGTTTAATTAGATTAGAATGTTACTGAATGGTTCAATTAGATTAGAATGTTACTGACGGGTTCACTTAGATTAGAATGTCACTGACTGGTTCACTTATATTAAAATGGTACTGAAGGGTTCACTTAGATTAGAATGTTACTGAAGGGTTCACTTAGATTAGAATGTTACTGAAGGGATCAATTAGATTAGAATGTTACTGAAGGGATCAATTAGATTAGAATGTTACTGAAGGGTTCACTTATATTACAATGTTACTGAAGGGTTCAATTAGATAAGAATGTTACTGACGGGTTCAATTAGATTAGAATGTCACTGACTGGTTCACTTAGATTAGAATGTTACTGAAGGGTTCAATTAGATTAGAATGTTACTGAGGGGTTCACTTAGATTGGAATGTTACTGACGGGTTCACTTAGATTAGAATGTTACTGAAGGGTTCACTTAGATTAGAATGTTACTGAAGGGTTCACTTATATTAGAATGTTAGTTACTGAAGGGTTCACTTAGATAAGAATGTTACTGACGGGTTCAATTAGATTAGAATGTCACTGACTGGTTCACTTAGATTAGAATGTTAATGAAGGGTTCACTTATATTAGAATGTTACTAAAGGGTTCACTTAGATTAGAATGTTACTGACGGGTTCACTTAGATTAGAATGTTACTGAAGGGTTCACTTAGATTAGAATGTTACTGACGGGTTCAATTCAATTAGAATGTTGCTGAAGGGTTCACTTAGATTAGAATGTAACTGGCAGGTTCACTTATATTACAATGTTTCTGACGGGTTCAATTAGATTAGAATGTCACTGACTGGTTCACTTATATTAGAATGTTACTGACGGGTTCAATTAGATTAGAATGTTACTGACGGGTTAACTTAGATTAGAATGTTACTAAAGGGTTCACTTAGATTAGAATGTTACTGAAGGGTTCACTTATATTAAAATGTTACTGAAGGGTTCACTTAGATTAGAATGTTACTGAAGGGTTTAATTAGATTAGAATGTTACTGAAGGGTTCAATTAGATTAGAATGTTACTGAAGGATTCACTTAGATTAGAATGTTACTGAAGGGTTCAATTAGATTAGAATGTTACTGAAGGGATCACTTATATTAGAATGTTACTGAAGGGTTCACTTAGATTAGAATGTTACTGAAGGGTTCAATTAGATTAGAATGTTACTGAAGGGTTCAATTAGATTAGAATGTTACTGAAGGATTCACTTAGATTAGAATGTTACTGAAGGGTTCAATTAGATTATAATGTTACTGAAGGGATCACTTAGATTAGAATGTCACTGACTGGTTCCCTTATATTAGAATGTTACTGAAGGGTTCACTTATATTAGAATGTTACTGACGGGTTCACTTAGATTAGAATGTTACTGACGGGTTCACTTAGATTAGAATGTTACTAAAGGGTTCACTTAGATTAGAATGTTACTGAAGGGTCCAATTAGATTAGAATGTTACTGACGGGTTCAATTAGATTAGAATGTTACTGACGGGTTCACTTATATTAGAATGTTACTGACGGGTTCAAATAGATTAGAATGTTACTGACGGGTTCAATTAGATTAAAATGTTACTGAAGGGTTCACTTAGATTAGAATGTTACTGAAGGGTTCACTTATATTAGAATGTTACTCAAGGGTTCAATTAGATTAGAATGTCACTGACGGGTTCAATTAAATTAGAATGTTACTGAAGGGTTCACTTAGATTAGAATGTTACTGAAGGATTCACTTAGATTAGAATGTTACTGAAGGGTTCACTTAGATTAGAATGTTACTGACGGGTTCACTTAGATTAGAATGTTACTGAAGGGTTTAATTAGATTAGAATGTTACTGAAGGGTTCAATTAGATTAGAATGTTACTGACGGGTTCACTTAGATTAGAATGTTACTGACGGGTTCAATTCAATTAGAATGTTACTGAAGGGTTCACTTATATTACAATGTTTCTGACGGGTTCAATTAGATTAGAATGTTACTGAAGGGTTCACTTATATTAAAATGTTTCTGACGGGTTCAATTAGATTAGAATGTCACTGACTGGTTCACTTATATTAAAATGGTACTGAAGGGTTCACTTAGATTAGAATGTTACTGAAGGGTTCACTTAGATTAGAATGTTACTGAAGGGATTAATTAGATTAGAATGTTACTGAAGGGATCAATTAGATTAGAATGTTACTGAAGGATTCACTTAGATTAGAATGTTACTGAAGGGTTCACTTAGATTAGAATGTTACTGACGGGTTCACTTAGATTAGAATGTTACTGAAGGGTTTAATTAGATTAGAATGTTACTGAAGGGTTCAATTAGATTAGAATGTTACTGACGGGTTCACTTAGATTAGAATTTTACTGACGGGTTCAATTCAATTAGAATGTTACTGAAGGGTTCACTTATATTACAATGTTTCTGGCGGGTTCAATTAGATTAGAATGTTACTGAAGGGTTCACTCATATTAAAATGTTTCTGACGGGTTCAACTAGATTAGAATGTCACTGACTGGTTCACTTATATTAAAATGGTACTGAAGGGTTCACTTAGATTAGAATGTTACTGAAGGGTTCACTTAGATTAGAATGTTACTGAAGGGATCAATTAGATTAGAATGTTACTGAAGGGATCAATTAGATTAGAATGTTACTGAAGGGTTCACTAATATTACAATGTTACTGAAGGGTTCAATTAGATAAGAATGTTACTGACGGGTTCAATTAGATTAGAATGTCACTGACTGGTTCACTTAGATTAGAATGTTACTGAAGGGTTCAATTAGATTAGAATGTTACTGAAGGGTTCACTTAGATTGGAATGTTACTGACGGGTTCACTTAGATTAGAATGTTCCTGAAGGGTTCACTTAGATTAGAATGTTACTGAAGGGTTCACTTATATTAGAATGTTAGTTACTGAAGGGTTCACTTAGATAAGAATGTTACTGACGGGTTCAATTAGATTAGAATGTAACTGGCAGGTTCACTTATATTAGAATGTTTCTGACGGGTTCAATTAGATTAGAATGTCACTGACTGGTTCACTTATATTAGAATGTTACTGATGTGTTCAATTAGATTAGAATGTTACTGACGGGTTCACTTAGATTAGAATGTTACTAAAGGGTTCACTTAGATTAGAATGTTACTGAAGGGTTCACTTATATTAAAATGTTAGTGAAGGGTTCACTTAGATTAGAATGTTACTGAAGGGTTTAATTAGATTAGAATGTTACTGAAGGGTTCAATTAGATTAGAATGTTACTGAAGGGTTTAATTAGATTAGAATGTTACTGAAGGGTTCAATTAGATTAGAATGTTACTGAAGGATTCACTTAGATTAGAATGTTACTGAAGGGTTCAATTAGATTAGAATGTTGCTGAAGGGATCACTTATATTAGAATGTTACTGAAGGGTTCACTTAGAATAGAATGTTACTGAAGGGTTCAATTAGATTAGAATGTTACTGAAGGGTTCAATTAGATTAGAATGTTACTGAAGGATTCACTTAGATTAGAATGTTACTGAAGGGTTCAATTAGATTAGAATGTTACTGAAGGGATCACTTAGATTAGAATGTTACTGAAGGGTTCACTTAGATTAGAATGTTACTGAAGGGTTCAATTAGATTAGAATGTTACTGACGGGTTCACTTAGATTAGAATGTTACTGACGGGTTCACTTAGATTAGAATGTTACTAAAGGGTTCACTTAGATTAGAATGTTACTGAAGGTTCCAATTAGATTAGAATGTTACTGAAGGGTTCACTTATATTACAATGTTACTGAAGGGTTCAATTAGATAAGAATGTTACTGACGGGTTCAATTAGATTAGAATGTCACTGACTGGTTCACTTAGATTAGAATGTTACTGAAGGGTTCAATTAGATTAGAATGTTACTGAGGGGTTCACTTAGATTGGAATGTTACTGACGGGTTCACTTAGATTAGAATGTTACTGAAGGGTTCACTTAGATTAGAATGTTACTGAAGGGTTCACTTATATTAGAATGTTAGTTACTGAAGGGTTCACTTAGATAAGAATGTTACTGACGGGTTCAATTAGATTAGAATGTCACTGACTGGTTCACTTAGATTAGAATGTTAATGAAGGGTTCACTTATATTAGAATGTTACTAAAGGGTTCACTTAGATTAGAATGTTACTGACGGGTTCACTTAGATTAGAATGTTACTGAAGGGTTCACTTAGATTAGAATGTTACTGACGGGTTCAATTCAATTAGAATGTTGCTGAAGGGTTCACTTAGATTAGAATGTAACTGGCAGGTTCACTTATATTACAATGTTTCTGACGGGTTCAATTAGATTAGAATGTCACTGACTGGTTCACTTATATTAGAATGTTACTGACGGGTTCAATTAGATTAGAATGTTACTGACGGGTTAACTTAGATTAGAATGTTACTAAAGGGTTCACTTAGATTAGAATGTTACTGAAGGGTTCACTTATATTAAAATGTTACTGAAGGGTTCACTTAGATTAGAATGTTACTGAAGGGTTTAATTAGATTAGAATGTTACTGAAGGGTTCAATTAGATTAGAATGTTACTGAAGGATTCACTTAGATTAGAATGTTACTGAAGGGTTCAATTAGATTAGAATGTTACTGAAGGGATCACTTATATTAGAATGTTACTGAAGGGTTCACTTAGATTAGAATGTTACTGAAGGGTTCAATTAGATTAGAATGTTACTGAAGGGTTCAATTAGATTAGAATGTTACTGAAGGATTCACTTAGATTAGAATGTTACTGAAGGGTTCAATTAGATTATAATGTTACTGAAGGGATCACTTAGATTAGAATGTCACTTACTGGTTCCCTTATATTAGAATGTTACTGAAGGGTTCACTTATATTAGAATGTTACTGACGGGTTCACTTAGATTAGAATGTTACTGACGGGTTCACTTAGATTAGAATGTTACTAAAGGGTTCACTTAGATTAGAATGTTACTGAAGGGTCCAATTAGATTAGAATGTTACTGACGGGTTCAATTAGATTAGAATGTTACTGACGGGTTCACTTATATTAGAATGTTACTGACGGGTTCAAATAGATTAGAATGTTACTGACGGGTTCAATTAGATTAAAATGTTACTGAAGGGTTCACTTAGATTAGAATGTTACTGAAGGGTTCACTTATATTAGAATGTTACTCAAGGGTTCAATTAGATTAGAATGTCACTGACGGGTTCAATTAAATTAGAATGTTACTGAAGGGTTCACTTAGATTAGAATGTTACTGAAGGATTCACTTAGATTAGAATGTTACTGAAGGGTTCACTTAGATTAGAATGTTACTGACGGGTTCACTTAGATTAGAATGTTACTGAAGGGTTTAATTAGATTAGAATGTTACTGAAGGGTTCAATTAGATTAGAATGTTACTGACGGGTTCACTTAGATTAGAATGTTACTGACGGGTTCAATTCAATTAGAATGTTACTGAAGGGTTCACTTATATTACAATGTTTCTGACGGGTTCAATTAGATTAGAATGTCACTGACTGGTTCACTTATATTAAAATGGTACTGAAGGGTTCACTTAGATTAGAATGTTACTGAAGGGTTCACTTAGATTAGAATGTTACTGAAGGGATTAATTAGATTAGAATGTTACTGAAGGGATCAATTAGATTAGAATGTTACTGAAGGATTCACTTAGATTAGAATGTTACTGAAGGGTTCACTTAGATTAGAATGTTACTGACGGGTTCACTTAGATTAGAATGTTACTGAAGGGTTTAATTAGATTAGAATGTTACTGAAGGGTTCAATTAGATTAGAATGTTACTGACGGGTTCACTTAGATTAGAATTTTACTGACGGGTTCAATTCAATTAGAATGTTACTGAAGGGTTCACTTATATTACAATGTTTCTGGCGGGTTCAATTAGATTAGAATGTTACTGAAGGGTTCACTCATATTAAAATGTTTCTGACGGGTTCAACTAGATTAGAATGTCACTGACTGGTTCACTTATATTAAAATGGTACTGAAGGGTTCACTTAGATTAGAATGTTACTGAAGGGTTCACTTAGATTAGAATGTTACTGAAGGGATCAATTAGATTAGAATGTTACTGAAGGGATCAATTAGATTAGAATGTTACTGAAGGGTTCACTAATATTACAATGTTACTGAAGGGTTCAATTAGATAAGAATGTTACTGACGGGTTCAATTAGATTAGAATGTCACTGACTGGTTCACTTAGATTAGAATGTTACTGAAGGGTTCAATTAGATTAGAATGTTACTGAAGGGTTCACTTAGATTGGAATGTTACTGACGGGTTCACTTAGATTAGAATGTTCCTGAAGGGTTCACTTAGATTAGAATGTTACTGAAGGGTTCACTTATATTAGAATGTTAGTTACTGAAGGGTTCACTTAGATAAGAATGTTACTGACGGGTTCAATTAGATTAGAATGTCACTGACTGTTTCACTTAGATTAGAATGTTACTGAAGGGTTCACTTAGATTAGAATGTAACTGGCAGGTTCACTTATATTACAATGTTTCTGACGGGTTCAATTAGATTAGAATGTCACTGACTGGTTCACTTATATTAGAATGTTACTGATGGGTTCAATTAGATTAGAATGTTACTGACGGGTTCACTTAGATTAGAATGTTACTAAAGGGTTCACTTAGATTAGAATGTTACTGAAGGGTTCACTTATATTAAAATGTTAGTGAAGGGTTCACTTAGATTAGAATGTTACTGAAGGGTTTAATTAGATTAGAATGTTACTGAAGGGTTCAATTAGATTAGAATGTTACTGAAGGGTTTAATTAGATTAGAATGTTACTGAAGGGTTCAATTAGATTAGAATGTTACTGAAGGATTCACTTAGATTAGAATGTTACTGAAGGGTTCAATTAGATTAGAATGTTGCTGAAGGGATCACTTATATTAGAATGTTACTGAAGGGTTCACTTAGATTAGAATGTTACTGAAGGGTTCAATTAGATTAGAATGTTACTGAAGGGTTCAATTAGATTAGAATGTTACTGAAGGATTCACTTAGATTAGAATGTTACTGAAGGGTTCAATTAGATTAGAATGTTACTGAAGGGATCACTTAGATTAGAATGTTACTGAAGGGTTCACTTAGATTAGAATGTTACTGAAGGGTTCAATTAGATTAGAATGTTACTGACGGGTTCACTTAGATTAGAATGTTACTGACGGGTTCACTTAGATTAGAATGTTACTAAAGGGTTCACTTAGATTAGAATGTTACTGAAGGTTCCAATTAGATTAGAATGTTACTGACGGGTTCAATTAGATTAGAATGTTACTGACGGGTTCACTTATATTAGAATGTTACTGACGGGTTCAATTAGATTAGAATGTTACTGACGGGTTCAATTAGATTAGAATGTTACTGAAGGGTTCACTTAGATTAGAATGTTACTGAAGGGTTCACTTATATTAGAATGTTACTGAAGGGTTCAATTAGATTAGAATGTCACTGACGGGTTCAATTCAATTAGAATGTTATTGACGGGTTCACTTAGATTAGAATGTTACTGAAGGATTCACTTAGATTAGAATGTTACTGAAGGGTTCACTTAGATTAGAATGTTACTGACGGGTTCACTTAGATTAGAATGTTACTGAAGGGTTTAATTAGATTAGAATGTTACTGAAGGGTTCAATTAGATTAGAATTTTACTGACGGGTTCACTTAGATTAGAATGTTACTGACGGGTTCAATTCAATTAGAATGTTACTGAAGGGTTCACTTATATTACAATGTTTCTGACGGGTTCAATTAGATTAGAATGTTACTGAAGGGTTCACTTATATTAAAATGTTTCTGACGGGTTCAATTAGATTAGAATGTCACTGACTGGTTCACTTATATTAAAATGGTACTGAAGGGTTCACTTAGATTAGAATGTTACTGAAGGGTTCACTTAGATTAGAATGTTACTGAAGGGATCTAGTAGATTAGAATGTTACTGAAGGGATCAATTAGATTAGAATGTTACTGACAGGTTCAATTCAATTAGAATGTTACTGAAGGGTTCAATTAGATTAGAATGTTACTGAAGGGATCAATTAGATTAGAATGTTACTGACAGGTTCAATTCAATTAGAATGTTACTGAAGGGTTCAATTAGATTAGAATGTTACTGAAGGGATCAATTAGATTAAAATGTTACTGAAGGGATCAATTAGATTAGAATGTTACTGAAGGGATCAATTAGATTAGAATGTTACTGACAGGTTCAATTCAATTAGAATGTTACTGAAGGGTTCAATTAGATTAGAATGTTACTGAAGGGATCAATTCAATTAGAATGTTACTGAAGGGTTCAATTAGATTAGAATGTTACTGAAGGGTTCAATTAGATTAGAATGTTACTGACGGGTTCAATTAGATTAGAATGTTACTGAAGGGTTCAATTAGATTAGAATGTTACTGACGGGTTCAATTAGATTAGAATGTCACTGAAGGGTTCAATTAGATTAGAATGTTACTGAAGGGTTCAATTAGATTAGAATGTCACTGAAGGGTTCAATTAGATTAGAATGTTACTGAAGGGTTCAATTCAATTAGATTGTTACTGAAGGGTTCAATTAGATTAGAATGTTACTGACGGGTTCACTTAGATTAGAATGTTACTGAAGGGTTCACTTAGACTAGAATGTTACTGAGGGAGGGAGGGAGGGACTGGCAGACAGGCAGGCAGGCAAGCAGACAGACTTGTGGTTAGTGAGGGAGACAGAGAGACAGACAGACAGAGTTGGCAGTCAGATGGGCAGGCAGGCAGTCAGACGGTTCAGACGGGCAGGCAGATGGGCAGGCAGGCAGGCAGACAGGCAGGCAGGTTTAAAGTGTCTTGAGGGCCCTTTATTGAGCTGGTACCTCTCTTCTTCTCTTTATTGAGCTGGTACCTCTCTTCTTCTCTTTATGAAGCTGGTACCTCTCTTCTTCTCTTTATGAAGCTGGTACCTCTCTTCTTCTCTTTATGGAGCTGGTACCTCTCTTCTTCTCTTTATGGAGCTGGTACCTCTCTTCTTCTCTTTATGAAGCTGGGACCTCTCTTCTTCTCTTTATGAAGCTGGGACCTCTCTTCTTCTCTTTATGAAGCTGGTACCTCTCTTCTTCTCTTTATGGAGCTGGTACCTCTCTTCTTCTCTTTATGAAGCTGGAACCTCTCTTCTTCTCTTTATGAAGCTGGTACCTCTCTTCTTCTCTTTATGAAGCTGGAACCTCTCTTCTTCTCTTTATGAAGCTGGTACCTCTCTCCTTCTCTTTATGAAGCTCTCTTCTTCTCTTTATGAAGCTGGTACCTCTCTTCTTCTCTTTATGAAGCTGGTACCTCTCTTCTTCTCTTTATGGAGCTGGTACCTCTCTTCTTCTCTTTATGAAGCTGGTACCTCTCTTCTTCTCTTTATGGAGCTGGTACCTCTCTTCTTCTCTTTATGAAGCTGGAACCTCTCTTCTTCTCTTTATGAAGCTGGAACCTCTCTTCTTCTCTTTATGAAGCTGGTACCTCTCTTCTTCTCTTTATGAAGCTGGTACCTCTCTTCTTCTCTTTATGAAGCTGGAACCTCTCTTCTACTCTTTATGAAGCTGGTACCTCTCTTCTTCTCCTTATGAAGCTGGTACCTCTCTCCTTCTCTTTATGAAGCTCTCTTCTTCTCTTTATGAAGCTGGTACCTCTCTTCTTCTCTTTATGAAGCTGGTACCTCTCTTCTTCTCTTTATGAAGCTGGGACCTCTCTTCTTCTCTTTATGGAGCTGGTACCTCTCTTCTTCTCTTTATGAAGCTGGTACCTCTCTTCTTCTCTTTATGGAGCTGGTACCTCTCTTCTTCTCTTTATGAAGCTGGAACCTCTCTTCTTCTCTTTATGAAGCTGGAACCTCTCTTCTTCTCTTTATGAAGCTGGTACCTCTCTTCTTCTCTTTATGAAGCTGGTACCTCTCTTCTTCTCTTTATGAAGCTGGAACCTCTCTTCTACTCTTTATGAAGCTGGTACCTCTCTTCTTCTCCTTATGAAGCTGGTACCTCTCTCCTTCTCTTTATGAAGCTCTCTTCTTCTCTTTATGAAGCTGGTACCTCTCTTCTTCTCTTTATGAAGCTGGTACCTCTCTTCTTCTCTTTATGAAGCTGGTACCTCTCTTCTTCTCTTTATGAAGCTGGGACCTCTCTTCTTCTCTTTATGAAGCTGGTACCTCTCTTCTTCTCTTTATGAAGCTGGAACCTCTCTTCTTCTCTTTATGAAGCTGGTACCTCTCTTCTTCTCTTTATGAAGCTGGGACCTCTCTTCTTCTCTTTATGAAGCTGGGACCTCTCTTCTTCTCTTTATGAAGCTGGTACCTCTCTTCTTCTCCTTATGAAGCTGGTACCTCTCTTCTTCTCCTTATGAAGCTGGTACCTCTCTCCTTCTCTTTATGAAGCTCTCTTCTTCTCTTTATGAAGCTGGTACCTCTCTTCTTCTCTTTATGAAGCTGGTACCTCTCTTCTTCTCTTTATGAAGCTGGTACCTCTCTTCTTCTCTTTATGAAGCTGGGACCTCTCTTCTTCTCTTTATGAAGCTGGTACCTCTCTTCTTCTCTTTATGAAGCTGGAACCTCTCTTCTTCTCTTTATGAAGCTGGTACCTCTCTTCTTCTCTTTATGAAGCTGGGACCTCTCTTCTTCTCTTTATGAAGCTGGTACCTCTCTTCTTCTCCTTATGAAGCTGGTACCTCTCTTCTTCTCCTTATGAAGCTGGTACCTCTCTTCTTCTCTTTATGAAGCTGGGACCTCTCTTCTTCTCTTTATGAAGCTGGTACCTCTCTCCTTCTCTTTATGAAGCTGGTACCTCTCTTCTTCTCTTTATGAAGCTGGGACCTCTCTTCTTCTCTTTATGAAGCTGGTACCTCTCTTCTTCTCTTTATGAAGCTGGTACCTCTCTTCTTCTCTTTATGAAACTGGTACCTCTCTTCTTCTCTTTATGAAGCTTGTACCTCTCTTCTTCTCTTTATGAAGCTGGTACCTCTCTTCTTCTCTTTATGAAGCTGGTACCTCTCTTCTTCTCCTTATGAAGCTGGTACCTCTCTTCTTCTCTTTATGAAGCTGGAACCTCTCTTCTTCTCCTTATGAAGCTGGTACCTCTCTTCTTCTCTTTATGAAGCTGGTACCTCTCTTCTTCTCTTTATGGAGCTGGTACCTCTCTTCTTCTCTTTATGAAGCTGGTACCTCTCTTCTTCTCTTTATGAAGCTGGTACCTCTCTCCTTCTCTTTATGAAGCTGGTACCTCTCTTCTTCTCTTTATGAAGCTGGTACCTCTCTTCTTCTCTTTATGAAGCTGGTACCTCTCTTCTTCTCTCTATATCTTGTTATTAGCTTCCCTGCTCCCAAGGGAATTGTGCTTCAGTTGTTTATCGTAGGGCTGGCTGGCAATAAAGCTTCCTAACCCCCCCCCCCCCCCCCCCCACACACACACACACACACACACACACACACACACACACACTACACACACACACTCTCTCATGGCCATTTCTAGTTTAGACCTCGGCCTAGGCTTTGTTGGGCCTAGTGTGATTCTGCATAGTGAGCTGCTGGTTCCTTCCCAATCCTATTCACTGGTCTGTTGTTCTATTGTCCAATACAATAAACTTTTGGAAGTGAAGTTGAAATTGTGTTTCAAGGGAGTTTAAAATATGTTTGGTTCTATTTCATGTCTGGGATTTTAGTCATGATATCAGAGTTTTTCTTTCTATTTGATTTTTTAAAATGTATTTTAATTATATTTGAATGTAAGAAAGACATATAACCGTGTAGTCACAGGTGTCATTTTAGATACATATTTGTAGATACTGTAGACCTACTTGTCACAATATGCGTTTTGAATAGATGGATATTAGTGATCATTTGACATCATTCGCCCCCAAAAATATCCCATCAAATCTGATCGCCAACGTCCAAATGTTATTTTAGAATGTAATATAATTTCACATGCACAGTGACAAAACGGTAGTGTAAATTGTAATGATTATTATATATTATATATTATATATATTATTATATATACGTTCTTCAAACGTATTCAACGGATTGAGATACTCTGTCAATGTTAGGAGGTGTAACAAATGTGAAAGGCCAACTACAGTCACCGGAGGGGAAAGACGCGCGCATCTCTGCCCGCTTACAAACCCGGTTTCCACCTACCGAGTAGCCCAGGCTTGCCAAGTTACCAGGGCCCAAGGTCAGAGTTATGTGTCCATGAGATGTGTTCAAGTTTAGTTTTAAAATGCATATGAGGCCCGCCATTGTACAGTCACTTGCTCATAATGAATCATTTAAAGCAGCGACATGGATTTAAGATAAATGCAACTGTCTAATGTATTAGGGTATGGAGTGGGTAAGTTGTTTTTTATGCCTAATGCCAAATGCCATATGCCAAATCAACACGGACAGCTAGCCTATACAGGCCCCACAGAATTGTATAACCAACACATTTTCACAGTAGTAACTAACTATGATAGCTTGTAGCTTGCATTTCGTCTGCTCTATCATGGAATTTTATCATACATCATCGAAGCATTGAGCCAACACGCAGTAGTCTATATGGAATGTTGTTATACAAGTTCATGCTGTTTTTAAATGCCATTCATACATTCCATCTAAACCGAGTATACTTCTAATCATAGTATATATATATATATATATATATATATATGTATATATATATATATATATATATATATATACTAGGCCAAAAAACAGGTGTAAAATGATGGGATGATTGCAGAACGAAGACCAAGAGAGATGCAGACTATATTATAGACGTCGTATTGCTCAGTAACTGCTATCACAAAATGTTATTTTTAACCGAGTCAAAGTAAACACGGAACATTGCAATAAAGTCCTAAGGAGGTGTAAAATAACAGGATGAATTCAGCCCGAGGACAAAGATAGATGCACACTGTATCTGCCGTCATATTAGTGAAATAATCCTGGAGATATATTTCTACACATGGCGTTGTTTTATTAGTAATATATAGAAAGGGACAGGACGCATACAATTAGGATAGATAAATCGGAGACCACGGTACAATCGTTTTTCTTTTTTTACTTCAGTAAAGAAAGTTACACAAAAAAAAGTGGCAAGTCTTTCAACAATAAATAATAAATAATTTTGTTTAACAGGAACAAACGAAAAAAAAAACGATCATTATAACTTATACACATCTTTGGGAAAGAAAAAAAAACATATTCTTGAATGGACACAAACTCACACATAAAAGTCCCACGTAGCTTGTGGCAAAATAGAGGTATACCTTGTTGCAATGCTTAAGTAGGCCTTACTTGGGCTTTATCAAGGAGATAATAACAAAATAATTGAATAGCAATATTTGCAATCCCCTCCAAACGGCATCTTATCAGGAGGCGAATCTCAGGTCAAGTTATTTTAGAGAAACAGAATAGCCAGTCATTTGTTTGTATATTCAAACATTATGCACAACAATGTGCAAATGTAGAACCAGATTTCATCTTCAATATTAAAGTTCATATTTTTCCTAGAGGTCCGTTGGTCCAGGAGTGTATGTGTGGTGTAGTATTATAAATTGTTTTTGTCAAACCGTTACCAGGAGTTTCCAACGGGCAGCACCAGTCATGTATGACGTAGTGAGATCTACAGATCTCGCTACGCATGAGTCGCAGACACTTTATGGTGCAGGCAGATGCGCTCTCTCCGCGGCTCCTGGAAACACGCACTTCTTCTAGGGCTCTATTCAAACATTATAGCTGAGGTTCAGCGTTGCAGCGTGACTGAAAGAGGCAATGTTCCCCCCGCGTTAGCGGAGATTGCATTCATGTTAATCGCTGTATATGTCAGCTAAATGGGAAATTAGCTTTAAATGTCTATCGCGCAATACGTAACGCTTCAGCAACACAGATTGGATAGAGCCCATAGACTGCTCCATTGTCCTCTCCTTTCCTCTTCTCCAGGGTTGTTTTGCGGCGGGTGGACGGACGGACGGACGTATGACGGACATATGGACAGATCTAGGTGGGGTAATAATCCATGATTGTCTTCACAGTGTAAAACTACAACCAAGGGGTTGTTTCGTCGTTAAAGAGGCTTCGTGCAGTTGCGGGAGGAGGATTCTCTTTAATCTCTCAGTTCGAATGAAATCAACAAGAGATTCAGTGACATTTTGTTTCTTTCAACCCCGAGTTATTTTTTTTTTCTTTCAGTTTTCAGTCAGTTCGCCCCTTTGCCCAACTAGCATCACTTCATCATCAGTCAGAAATATGACAATAGTCTAACGTAGTCTACAGTCGGTCCTCGAGGCCCTACGCCTCTATAGGGCTCGAGACCATGCTGTTGGGTGTGTCTGGAAGTTGGGATGACATCGAGGCGACTTCGCTCCCTGTCGAGTTGGAACCAGGTCCTCCCTCCGAAAAATGGACCTGAACAAAACAAAGGAACAATGTAATATATAAGATTACATTATTCAACATATTAATTAAAATATTTTAGACAATACAATAGAATGAATCCACATATCGACCTCAATACGACCAATATTAATAGCCTAAATTACAGAAAATAATATAAAATATTATGAACTTAAAATGACAATAACCTAACCTTTACTCTAATGTTACTCTAATCGTTATTCGTGATTTCGTTCACACTGTCTACCAGACAGACAGTTTAGTAATATAGTACAGCCTCTAACTGGACTCACCAGTTGTGTTATAGTACAGCCTCTAACTGGACTCACCAGTTGTGTTATAGTACAGCCTCTAACTGGACTCACTAGTTGTGTTATAGTACAGTCTCTAACTGGACTCACCAGTTGTGTTATAGTACAGCCTCTAACTGGACTCACTAATTGTGTTATAGTAGAGCCTCTAACTGGACTCACCAGTTGTGTTATAGTAGAGCCTCTAACTGGACTCACTAGTTGTGTTATAGTAGAGCCTCTAACTGGACTCACCAGTTGTGTTATAGTAGAGCCTCTAACTGGACTCACCAGTTGTGTTATAGTACAGCCTCTAACTGGACTCACCAGTTGTGTTATAGTACAGCCTCTAACTGGACTCACCAGTTGTGTTATAGTACAGCCTCTAAATGGACTCACCAGTTGTGTTATAGTACAGCCTCTAACTGGACTCACCAGTTGTGTTATAGTACAGCCTCTAACTGGACTCACCAGTTGTGTTATAGTATAGCCTCTAACTGGACTCACCAGTTGTGTTATAGTAGAGCCTCTAACTGGACTCACCAGTTGTGTTATAGTAGAGCCTCTAACTGGACTCACTAGTTGTGTTATAGTACAGCCTCTAACTGGACTCACCAGTTGTGTTATAGTACAGCCTCTAACTGGACTCACCAGTTGTGTTATAGTATAGCCTCTAACTGGACTCACCAGTTGTGTTATAGTAGAGCCTCTAACTGGACTCACCAGTTGTGTTATAGTAGAGCCTCTAACTGGACTCACTAGTTGTGTTATAGTACAGCCTCTAACTGGACTCACCAGTTGTGTTATAGTAGAGCTTCTAACTGGACTCACCAGTTGTGTTATAGTAGAGCCTCTAACTGGACTCACCAGTTGTGTTATAGTAGAGCCTCTAACTGGACTCACCAGTTGTGTTATAGTAGAGCCTCTAACTGGACTCACTAGTTGTGTTATAGTACAGCCTCTAACTTGACTCACCAGTTGTGTTATAGTAGAGCCTCTAACTGGACTCACCAGTTGTGTTATAGTACAGCCTCTAACTGGACTCACCAGTTGTGTTATAGTACAGCCTCTAACTGGACTCACCAGTTGTTGAAACGCGGGTTGATCCATGTCACTCTGCAACGCGAAGTCACTGAGGACCTTCCAAGGCGGCTGGTAACTCTGCACCTCCACTGGGTTTGCCTGTAAACCACCGTCGTGTCTCTCCGGGCTGGCCGCCACCATCGGTGTACCCGTCATTCCCTGGATATTCTGCAGATAGTCCCAGAGAAACTGATCGTCATATAAAGTTTAAAATTAGCATGTCAACATTGACCCAACAACAACAACAGCATTAGCTATTTAGAATATGATGGAAATGTTTGTGCGTAACGATCATGTAGACTGTGTGTGTGTGTGTGTGTGTGTGTGTGTGTGTGTGTGTGTGTGTGTGTGTGTGTGTGTGTGTGTGTGTGTGTGTGTGTGTGTGTGTGTGTGTGTGTGTGTGTGTGTGTGTGTGGCCTAAGTAAAAAAAAAGGGACAAGTCATGCGCCTGCATGTGGATATATCTCACGCATCCATCCATAGGCAGACGTATACGACCATTTCTCCGTTTCTATTTTCCCCTCAATTATTTCATGAAAACAAAATGACCAGACAAGAATAGAAGTATTATAATGGAACAGTTACAACAGCTACCAGCGTTTGGACCGATAAGAACACCACTGTTTTGAATCCTTTATTTAAATAAAGACCAGACAGGGTTCTCACCGTTTTGTCGTCGGGCTGATGTTGCTGTAACTGTTTCATCAGAATACTCCTCTTCTTGTCCTTGCAACGCTTGTTTTGGAACCAGACCCGGATGACTCGGGGACTGAGACCGGTCATCTCGACTAGCTGCTCCTTCATCAGAGCGTCGGGTCGGGGGTTTGCGTTGTAGCAGGTCCGCAAAGTGTGGAGTTGCTTTTCGTTAAGAACTGTCCGTACGCGTGTGGTCTTCTCCGGTTGTTTGTGGACGTGCGGTCGAAGCACGGGCTGTCTGGCTGATATTGGTTCTGCTGTTGAGAAAGAGAGGAGGAAATACAGAATAAATATTATTTATCGGCACTTCAACATCATGGATATATAAAGACACTGTTGAATACAAAAATTGAGATTACAAAAACGTACACTCTCAAAAGTATAAGACGCCTAGTATGGAGTATCCATTCAGCGTGATGTTATCCGGGTCTTATGGTAATATGTTATTACTACAGCTATCAACCAACCCCATCCTTGACCTATCATTATCACTGCTGTTCACATTTCAGTTGTCCAAACTTCTATTAGGCCTACATTTTCTACCCTGAGCAAGGCAGTTAACACACTGTTCCCCGGGCGTGGAAAAAGTGGCTGTCGATTATGGCAGCCCCCCGCACCTCTCTGATTCAGAGGGGTTGGGTTAAATGCGGAAGACACGTTTCAGTTGAAGGCATTCAGTTGTACAACTGATTAGGTATCCCCGTTTCCCATTTAATACTGTCTAAAATTCAATTAAAATCCACAACAGAGAAAGAGCATTGTCATGTATTGTAGCTTATAGGGATAGCCTACCACTGGGGTTTTAAATGAACATCATTACCTTATTACGCATGGATGGGCTATACGTTGATATACTTTGATATTAGCCTATATATCATTCATTTTCTTTTTTTACTATTAGTGAAAGTGCGTTCTTGTCAGGTTTAGCATATATGTCTAAATTACCTCTATTGGAAAAGGGGGTCAATATTTTCTGCGTTAAACGTGGACCATGGCGCAGGAAATGTGAAAGAGTGGACTGTCAAATACGTAGTTTATTTGAATTTTTTATAGATACATCAAGTCGAAAAGGGTTCTCACTAGATTGGTGCGATACCTTTTGATTTAATAATTCATTAAGAACGAAGTCTCGTAAAAATATTGCTGTGGCCATCTGACCGAGCTTCCGGTTATGTAGTATGTTTTCCAATCCGGTTATAACCTCAGCACTAACTGCGACTATCGGTTACACATAGGCCTAACATGTATGCAGTCTGAGGAAATAGTATATTCCGACAATTTGAAGTGCGTGGCCAACAAACTGGCTTGTATAATTCACCCAAAAACCACATAATACAATAATACATCATTATTGTGACACGTTACATTTAATCTAGACTGTAGGCCCCTAAACTTCAGCACGAAAATAATGTATCATTTCATCTTTATATAAAGTAAACTACCGACTGTTATTTTTTTTAAGTCAAACAAACAAACACCATTTATATCTGAATTCCTAGGAGGGCCTCATAATTCAGCTAGAACTATGTAAAGAAAGACGTTGCTCAGATATTCTCCCTCTTGTGAAATACCTTGACAAAGAGCACTCGCAAATGCGAATGATTTCATAAGTGACATACACCACACCATTGACCTAATAATAATCAAATATACACAATCCTCATTTGTGATTCACAATAACGTCGCGCCGCTTATTTTATCAAGTAATGTAGGCTATATATATATATATATATATATATATATATATATATATATATATATATATATATTCATGACATATATACAACTATATTAGCCAATAGAAATGTAGGCTATATATATTCATGACATATATACAACTATATTAGCCAATGGTAATGTAGGCTATTCATATTCATGACATATAAACAACTATATTAGCCAATAGAAATATAGGCTATATATATTCATGACATATAAACAACTATATTAGCCAATGGTAATGTAGGCTATATTTATGACATAGAAACAACTATATTAGCCAATGGTAATGTAGGCTATATTCATGACATAGAAACAACTATATTAGCCAATGGTAATGTAGGCTATATTCATGACATAGAAACAACTATATTAGCCAATGGTAATGTAGGCTATATTCATGACATAGAAACAACTATATTAGCCAATGGTAATGTAGGCTATATTCATGACATAGAAACAACTATATTAGCCAATGGTAATGTAGGCTATATTCATGACATAGAAACAACTATATTAGCCAATGGTAATGTAGGCTATATTCATGACATAGAAACAACTATATTAGCCAATGGTAACGTAGGCTATATTCATGACATACACAACTATATTAGCCAATAGATGCGCATATCATATTCAGATGATTCCAGAATGCATTTGGAGCTACACGTTTTCATTGAAACGCAGCCCCTACTGTTGAAATCAACTCGGTACATCACGGCAAGATACTCCAATGAAACGTTTCGTGGTATCTGTTTATATTTGTTTGGTATTGTGTTACGGACATTGGAAAACGTAGGCCAATTAAAAAACGTTTGTATCGACGATGCTATACATTCATCTGTGTCTTCATGTGCTCCAAATCAATGGCTCTTCACAAATATTCCCAATGCCCGTTGCCTGAAAACAAACTTTTCAACTAATACAACATCAATCTAATTGCCAAACACCAACAACACATATACAAGCCAACTGAAAGCAACAACAACAACAACAACAACAACAACAACAACAAAAAACACCACTGCCATTGATATAAATTGTTAACCTACCTGCCATTTGTAAAGGTCTGGCCGGGTGGAGGGGGCTGAGGGAGTCTCCGACGCCCATTGTTGCCCGCTCCACGACGTCATGGTCGGCCCGGCAGAACAAGCCATCCTCCCTCAGAGCGAACTCGTCCCCCGGGATGAGCTGTCGGCTGCAGGCCACACACCGAAAACACTCGATATGGTACACCTTGGAGCGCGCTCTCATCACGAAGTCATTCTTGCTGAAACCGATGTTGCATTTAGCGCACTTTATCCCGTATAACCTAGAGGGTTAGGAGAGATTGGGTGACCGGTTAGAGTCAGCTAACGGTGTCACAAGGCACCAAGGCCCACTGTTAGGCTAATGCTGTGGCTGGACACCAGACATAATAGGACAAGCAGAAGCAGGATTGTTAGGCCTTAATATTTAGTTATGTTTATACCACATGAGATGACTTGAAACCCGTTTTATAATAGTACATTAGTAAAAACAAAGCACAGACCTATTCTGTAGAAACAGAGAAGAATGGAACCAATATCATGAGCGTAGAGATATAGACCTAGTATAACTCTAAATATTCCTAGAAGACTCATAATATCATTATTATTATTATTTTTATTTTATTTTTTATTACAGGCGATAACTCTACAAATCATTAAAATATATCTAGATTCAATTGTAGACTAGTTGTAGGTCCAATGTATTTGGCCAATTATATGTCATTAAAATCGATCTATTGACTCACTTTATGGTCATCAATGCTGCAAAATATTGCTGTAAGGCTACATTAAATAATATGTTGGTAATATGTTTGTAATATGTTTGTATTGCATATGCAAACGTGGTCAACATGTAGCCAGCCTCATGTTCTGTCAAAACGGTGTCAGTCCTGATGTGGTTTCAACAACATATCTGTTTATTTTTCAATAGAAAACCCAGTTGGGGTCTATCGCTGTAGTCTATGATTATAAAGACAATATAATAAACAGTTCATTGCAAATATGCTAATCATCAATAGTAACCTCATGTAGTCTGAAAATATAAAATATATATTTTTTAATAGTAGAATATGTAAATATGACCTACTTTAAAATATAGTTTTCCCGAGCATTCAAATATGTTAGCAAATAAATGTTCACGTCCCATGTATAACCATGTATGTTATGATACTATAGACAGTTAATACCTGAATGTGTCAACCAGTCAATCAATAATAAACAATGCTTTTCAACAACTATGATATTCATAACAAACAGCTCTTACCTAACATAGTCCCTTTTACAGTAGGTTTTCCCGTCTCGGACAAAGCAGGTACAAGACTCGTCCAGATACTGATTACACTCTGCACACTTCAAACAGGCAGCGTGCCATTCGAGGTCCGGAGAGACCCGCAGAATATACTGGTCGTGGATCTGGTTCCCACAGCCGACACACAACGATATGAGCCGCTTTTCTGGAGAACAGAGTCAGGAGAAAAATATTAGAATATAAATTAGGATTCTAAATATTATATTGAGTATAATGAATGTCCCATAGTAATGTCGTCAGGAAGGGGTTCTACATTTGCTGTTGAGAACAAGCATCTATTCAACAAGGGAAATATACTATAATCGACAATGTCAACAACAACCATATTAATAATAATAATATAATAATAATATTAATTACTTATTTGTTTTAATTTATTATATATAATACACGTTGGTTATTAACGATAATAAGATTATTTATGATTGGTCTATAGACTAGTTTTAATGCGCGCTGCTTTTCAATGATCTAAAGTAACTTTACAGGCATTGAAATGGTGTATCCTTGATATCGGAATTGTAAAGACAATTCGGGTGGAAACGTTTCATTAAATGGGAACTGCTAAGACAATAAACTTTACACAAACCGGTGACAAACTTGCAAAGAAAACAAATCGACGTAGAAATTAGTCTAATTTAGCCTCAGTTTTGCATCACTCAGAATAGAATAGAATAGACACTTGATTTGAATGGCATCCCGAGCCAAAC
Source organism: Oncorhynchus clarkii lewisi (assembly GCF_045791955.1). Taxonomy (NCBI): domain Eukaryota; kingdom Metazoa; phylum Chordata; class Actinopteri; order Salmoniformes; family Salmonidae; genus Oncorhynchus; species Oncorhynchus clarkii. The sequence continues at coordinate 3,194,781 of NC_092152.1, read as the reverse complement.
CAGCTCCACTCACTTTTCGGTGGATCCCCCATATCGCCCATGTCCAAGAAGTAAGGCGGCGTAAGGTCCACTTTTAAAACGTGGTGCAACAGTTTTGAAGCTGTTTGTTTTTCGTTTTTTCCTCCGGACTGCGGGTATAGAGCAGTCGCCTGTGTACTGACCGGTGCTGGCTGATTGTTAACCGGGTGTTGCAGCCGGACTTGTTCTTAGTCGGTGGAGAGGGCGGGGGTGTGAGAGGGTCTGTTCTCCGGTGCCTGGTCCCTGTGTTGTGATGGGGCGCGCTAGTCTCTATCTCCCACTCAAACTCCCTTGCACCAACTCTACTCTATCGCCATCGGGCTGACGTAGGACACCGAAACGTCATCTTTATGGGATGCTGATTGGTTATGAAGAAAGGAGCAGCTGTTGCTGTTAGCCCAGTCCAAGTACATGCCTTCCCAGCTCATTTTCTGGATCACATATACTTCAATCCAACTACCCCCCTACCCGGCTCCTATTCTGGATCAGTCCAACTACCCTCCCCACCCGGCTCCTGTTCTGAATCCGTCCAACTACCCAACCTACCCGGCTCCTATTCTGGATGAGTCCAACTACCCCCTCTCGGGTGCTATTCTTGATCAGTCTATACTCCACCGAACAAGGCTTTGTTTCTACGTTGTCATTGATATTAAATTATGAATTTGCATTTTCGAGTCTACAAACAAAATGCAACAAAGCAATAGGCTACGAGCCCCCCGCATATTTGGTCGATGGTAGGCTACAGCCTACATGCAGTCCAGAGTAGCTATGTTGTTTATCTTTGGGCATGCCATTTTATATAGATAGGCCTGTTACGATGTACGTTATTTCTTTTGGAGAGGGAATCAACGTAGCATGCAAGGATGTGTAATATACATTATCTGGTTAAACATCTGGGTCGGCAGGGCAGCCTAGTGCTTAGAGCATTGGGCCAATAACCGAAAGGTTGCTGGATCAAATCCCCGAACTGGTAAAAATCTGTCGTTCTACCCCTGAATCAGGCAATTAACCATGTCATTTTAATTAAGTAAAGGTTATTAACTGACTTAAGTAAAGGTCATTTAAAAACATATTATTATAATAATAAAAAACGTTGTTGTCCATCACATTTTGGTTGTGGTCATCGACTATATCTACAATGCTATATCTTTACATTTAATTGAATATTTTGTTTGTTGAAAACGGAACCGAATTACTCACATTATGAACCAATATTGAAATGATATAACCATAAAACAAAAAGTAAGCATGGTTTTATACAGTTTGTCTTGGGAAAAATATTGCTTGTGGTTTCTATGTATTTTACAGACATGGTCATAATGTGATTAAAATCAATATTACAGTGTTTCGTCAGTATGCAGGGTTGTCAACCCAACCGTTATTAGCATATATAATTACACATAATGACAACCCTAAACCCGACGCGACACGGGCTGGAATACAAACTCACATTGTGGGGCATCAGATAATAACTGAGTAGAGAAAGAAACAACGTGGGACGGGTGGGCATAATGGGTTCTCTCAGTAGGTACAGGCTACGCCTGGACAAGCATTTTCAATAGGATGGTTTTGTGTTTTTTGTATTATAATTTGTTGACCAATCAGTTTAGTTAATATATCCGATTTATTGGCCAACAATAAAGGGTTGAAATAAGTCTACTCAACATTCCTCAATACAGAATCTACGTCTACAGATCGGAATGTGACGGTCATATTTCTATTTCTGTATATGGACTAGACTACACATCTCTGACTCTGAACAAACAACCTTTTGGCCGATTTCTGAATAGCTCACCAGGCCGACAGTGAATGAGTTGAGGAACCAACGGGGCATATTAGACCAAAACACGCCCTCTTGTGTTAGCAGGATGGCCCTATTTAGCAACCTTTTAACCTTGCACACAAAGACACATACAGGCCATAATGTAGACTGCTGGCGTCCTCTATATCCTTATACTGAGTAGGCTTTCATTCACAGGCAGGTGTAATTTTTAGTATCACAAGGCCATAAGGACTAATAGACGTGGTAGACAGTGCAGTATAATTGTATTACTTTCCTTCTGAAAAGCTTTTTTTTCTTCTGGAGAGTATATTTAAAAAAAACCTGGATGCAGTCTATATATATCTATATATATATATATATATCTAGTCTCAGTATATATATATATATATATATATATAGAGAGAGAGAGAGAGAGAGAGGGAGAGAGAGAGAGAGAGAGAGAGAGAGAGAGAGAGAGAGAGAGAGAGAGAGAGAGAGAGAGAGAGAGAGAGAGAGAGAGAGAGAGAGAGAGAGAGAGAGAGAGATGAAAAGGGGAAACATATATTTGATGCACTAATAGATGATTTTATATTTACATTTTAGTCATTTAGCAGACGTTCTTATCCAGAATCATCTTAAATAACCTTTTACTGCAGTGGGCTAAATCAGGGTCACAAAGAGTTCTTCAACCTTCTACTGCAGTGGGCTAAATCAGGGTCACACAGAGTTCTTCAACCTTCTACTGCAGTGGGCTAAATCAGGGTCACACAGAGTTCTTTAACCTTCTACTGCAGTGGGCTAAATCAGAGTCACAAAGAGTTCTTCAACCTTCTACTGCAGTGAGCTAAATCAAAGTCACAAAAAGTGTGTATTGGTATTCTTAAACAAATCTACTTTGATACAAAAGTATACACCTCACACCCATGGTGGGGGGGGGGGGGGGGGGGTTCACGGGTGCTGTGGGCGTTTAACATTTTTGTAACCTCTTATGCTAGGGGACAGTATTTTCACATCCGGATGAAAAGCGTGCCCAAAGTAAACTACCGGCTACTCGTGGCCCAGAAGCTAGGATATGCCTATTACTAATAGATTTGGATAGAAAACACTCTTAAGTTTCTAAAACTGTTTGAATGATGTTTTGTGAGTATAACATAACTTATTTGGCAGGCGAAACCACGAGGACAAACCATCCGTGAAATTATTTTTTTGAGGTCACTTTCTTTTCAATTTGGGAACCTAGAATTCTAAGGCAGTTGCTTGCAGTTCCTATCACTTCCACTGGATGTCAACAGT